>NW_004955464.1:1044227-1108047 GCF_000276665.1 Chinchilla lanigera
TTCTTCCAGTGAGTTTGATTGGCCGCTTTATCAAAGATTAGCAGCACCCCACTTTATAGGGTGAGCCTGAGTGAAAGTGGGATCTTTCCAATGGGCTGTAAGCAATTTCAGAGTGGAACCTGGGTTCTGTGTTTAGGAAACACTCTACTAGACATTCTGTTTTCCCACCTGGACCCACTTCCTGCATTGACTATTTGCCCTAGGACACTGACAATGCGGAGGACACCACTGGACTTCCTGCTGCAGATCCCTACCAAGTCTGGCTGGTACAACCACCAGTGGATCAGAAACTGGGAACAAGGCCCTCCGCAGCTCCTCTGGAAGGCAGTTCTGGGTCTACTGCCCTCTTCTACTGAAGGCCATATCTGCTTTCATGACCCCATTCTGCTGGTTCCATGACTGTCCCCAGATCACCCTCAGGCCTTCGGGACAGTGGCAGCCCCTGGAGGAGGCTCCACATGATCCTCCACTACTTTCTCTAGGTCTCCCTCTAACTCTTTAGCTGCTCCCCACAAACCACCCGTCCAGCATTCTCAGTCTGTCACAAGAGAAACCTCCCATCCCCCGGGGCAAGCACACTCTGAGGTGCTTTCTGGACATGTCTCATGTAAGCATACCAAAGTTTCAGGTAACTATTAGTATTTTCATTTACAGGTTTAGAAATCATTCCTGAAGTTCAAACAGACAGCATGTCAAGACCACCTTCTTCCATTTGGGGTCCCCCCATTTAGAATCATGAACACACCCATGAGCACGGGTGCCATAAGCATCAATGAGCACAAGGGCGTTTGAAAATCACTGGCACGATTAAAATCTTCACTCCACTCCTGGACAGCTTGAGGCCTTAATTCCTTATGTGGAAATTTGGATAACAGTTGTTCGTTATACAATATCGTATTCACACAGCGCCTGGGATAAAACAGGTAGTTTATAAAGCAATAGACTCATCTTACTTATCACTCTGCTTAATGCTGGGAGGGATATGGAAAACTTTCATACCTCCCCTCATGAAGTTGTCTTTTCTTCTAAAAATCACTACTTCAAAATATACCTACAAACAAACACACAAGTCCTCATCGGTTAGGTTGAGCTGCTAGTACTCAAAGTTTCCGATTTAGGGTCTTCCTGTGTCTTTCACACAGCCATCTCAAAGCTTCCTTCCTGTTGCAGACCATACAGGTGAGAGGGATGTGCCAGGAGAGAGAAAGAAGGAAAAAGACACATGTTCTTATCTCTTCATCTTTTTAAATTTTCACAGAAATACAAAATATAGGCAGAATTCCTATTTGCTTTGATGAGCTTGGTGACAGTTACAGAAATGAAGTACTTTGTTCAAAGTCATACAAATAGTCCTACAGTAATCAGAAATTCAGCTCAGATCTTCTGGTTCCCATGGCACAGTGGACTTCCCAAGGCCCCAACAGTAGAGTCCAAGCCCCCATACCCACCGAGGCCAGCTTCGCTTCGCTGTGTGCTCATGTGTTCTCCTTTCTGGAGCTCAAACTTACTCAGTCAGAAGCAGGAACCATTCCAAGTCACATAAAAGAAGGTAGCTGCAAGCCTTTCCTGCCTGACTATGCCAGCTCTTCTGTTTGAGTTGTTTTTGGGGTAGGGGAATCCCCGCATGAGTGAAATTCCATAGCAGGCCCAATGGTAACCAAGCAGGGAGAAAGTGCAGACCACAGGTGGAAATGTTGAAAGATCCCCTTTCATCTCCGGCTGGCAGTCTGGGTCTGCACAGTCCTAGAACCCAAAGGCAGAGGCGGCCCACAAGGAGAAGCCCACATTTTTTGCATGCGTAGCTTCTTCTCCTTCCATTTTTTAAACATGTTTTTCTAATCAGGTCTTAGAATTGTATATAAACCCTGCTGGCATTGTTCCAGCCTCTGCAGGTAGAACTCTGCTCTGCAGTCCAGGGCCTGTAAGGATCTGAGTATCCAGATAAAGGGCTGTGGCCCAAGACATCCTGGGGAAAAGAGCTATAACAGAACAAAAGCCAGAGCTCTGCTCCAGTTCTCCCTCTCCAGGGCAACTCCCCCAGGCATGGCAGGGGAAAGTAGGACAGCGGCCTGGGCACCTCAGCGGCCACACTGAGCAAAACTGGCCTGGAAAGCCCTGTTTTCCATCATTCATTAACAAGTGACTTGGCCACCTCAGTCTCTCCAGCTGGGCCATGGGGCAGGCACACCTACCCCTCAGAGCAGCTGTGAGGATTCAGATAGTTCTCTGTCCCATGGTTCTGGGTCCGGAAGTGTCTTGTCTGGGTGAGGCAGGGTAGGCTGACAGGTGTGTGACCTCGCTGGACCACACAGCCTCTGGGCTGAAGAAGCCTTCATTCAACACGAGCACCCAGAGCAGCATCTCGTGTCGAGCCATGGGGCTTCAGCTTCCCAGACCCTGAAGTTCAACAGTGTGGGCTGCAAGAGTCCCACCAATCCCGTGGGGCCGCCACATTTCTCTACATCCCTGTACAGTGTGGCCTTGGAAGAAATAATTGCCAGAAGTAACAGAGAGGCAGAGAGGGAAGCCGGAGTTATCAGAGTGGGAACCTGCCCACTGAGAGGCTGGGTGAACCGACCTCATCAGAAGTCCCTTCTAGAAGGACTGCTAAACAGCAGAAGGACCACCAACAGCACACAGCAACCCGGCAGATAGAGAATCAGGGCCCCATGGGTCCTAGAAAAGAACAAAAAGCAGTTGATTCATTTAGTTAATATGAATTGTCTGAGCATCATCTACCTGCCAGGTGCTATACAAGATAAAGACATGGAGATATGGCTACAAGAATCCCAGATCTTTCAGATTTTGCATTTCTATTGGTCTGGAAAACCCCTTATTACTTGTGCCTCCTCAGGCATGTCATTCCACCTTGTGGAGCCTCAGCTTCCTCACCTGTAAAGTGGGAATAATCTCACCACCAGGGCTCAGTGGAAGGCATTCTTGGAGGGTATGCATTTCCTTGAAGATTAGTTGCACATTTATTTGGAAGAAAATGCCCAGGGTGAGGCAGAGAAGAAAAGGCTCACAGGTACCAGCAACAGGGTTCCTGGGAGCTGAGCAGTGCATGGAACCTCACAGCATGCAGGGAGCCCCAGGACGATCACATAGATCACAGGCTCTACTCAGTCCGCATGCCCAGCCGCAGTCCTCTTGACCCACCCTCTGTGGAAGGGAGTGTGGGCCCAGGCAGCAAGGGGAGCTAACTCTTCCCCTATCCAGTGCCTGGCGTGGGGAAGCTCTCCAACTGTGCTCTCCATGGAAGTTGGCAAATCAGGCCACTGCTCCCTGGGCCGGAAGCCCTATCCTCTGCTCATTTGCCCCGGATTCTGGAGGTTTTGGGAAAACTGAGAAGCAACCGAGGTGGGACCCAGCCCACATCAGATGGTCCTCTCATCCCTGCCACCCCACCAGGCTGAGTGAGAGGTGAGTGAGTGAGGCGGGGCATTGCCAGACTGTGCCCTGTTCCCGGGGGTGGGGAGTATTATTCAGTTTAACCCACAGCAGCAGCAGCATCAACCAAAGGTCAAGCAACCCGCAAACTTCCAGTGTATGGTCTGAAGTTGTGCAACGCACTAAGGAAAACCAGGGCCAAGGGTGACGGAAACCCTCTGGACACAGACGACCTGCCACTCCCCCTGCCCAGAGCCCAGGAGGCCCCTGCCCTCCGCATTTTCCTACCACCCCACAGCCCATTGACTTTTTTTCTGGGCCCCTTTAATTTGGAGGCTTTTGGGGCCATATCCTGCCATCAATTTGGGGGCTGACTTCAATGTGCATTCTGTGGAGGCGGGGAGGGGCAGGGCCCAGCCTTCCCCTAGCAGCCCTGATACAATAGGGTTTTCTACTGAGATCAATAGATTAATTGCCAGTGCTCTGTTAGGGGCCATAAGGAGACACATTGTTTCCCTGCAGTCGGCAGGGCAGCTGTCAGGGCTGGACTTGCCAAACTTCATTTTCGAAAAGTCAGGGAAAACAATTTTGTAAAAAGGGGTGGGGGTGGAGGGCTACGAGAGAGTAATTTTGCTCATCTCACTAAAGGTCAGTAACAATTATAGTGAAATGCAGAAGGCACGCTTGTGCTCTGACTGAGGGCCTGTCTGGAAAATTCCACCCAGAAACAATCTGCCGTCTCTCTCCCCACGCCCGGGCTCTCTCCACCCAGCCGGCCAGCCCCCTACCCTCTGCCCCAGCCTCCAAGGAGGCCGCTTTCTCCCCAGAAGCAGCCTCAGTGTGCAGGGGAGACCAGCCCACTCCTCTTCCGTGGGTCACTGAGGTGGGTGGGGAGGGCTTCTCCCCTCCTCTCCTCTAGCAGAACTGGTATGATCACAAGGAGTGAAAGTAGGGCAATCAGATTGTCAGAGCACCCAGTGTCATCTGAGAAACGGGACAATGATCTGGCCACCAGGGATGACTGGACAGACTTGATGCTGCAGTGCTCCCAGCAACAGCTCCACCCCAGGGTGCTGTGGATGCCAGGTAAGATGCAGGGAGCATCCAACCCTCAGCAGGAAGGCACAAGCATGAGCTCCCTCCCCACCCCACTGGTGAGCTGGAAACTGGAATGGCTTTTTGGGTTTCTCATGACATTAAAGATGCACAAGAAAACGTGGGATACTCTAGTTACTACTTGTTCATCTCCTGTCAAATGACATAAAATGCTATTCAAGGGAAATTAGGTAGTAGGAAAAAGAAAGCTACTTTAAAATTTTTTTTCTCTTTCTCTCTGCCCTCAAAAACAAACAAAAAATTGGCTTCCAGGCAGAACATCAAATGCTCCTCAAAGAATCAACAATATTTTTGATGATGGAAGTATGAATAATCAGACATATGGATTACATTTCCTTAAATTATGCAGTACCTACAAACGGGGAGGGGGGGTGTTGGTAAAAATGTTTTTCACATTTTATTAAAACCGCAAGGTCTGAGGAATACTTTTACAACTATCACACACACACACACACACACACACGCACACACACACAAGCGCGCGCGCGCACGTCCCTGCCCCAGTGGTAGGAGAAGAACACAGGGAGCTTTCCTTGCCCAGCTCCAGTTCCTCAGCACCAGCCTCGTCTGCACTCTAATGGGCCACTCACTGCCGGTCACAGACCTTGCGCAGTCACCCAGTTCCCTGCTGTCCCAGGGTGACCATTCATGCTGTGCAGAGATGCGGGGGACAGATGCAGTGAGACACGGACACACTTTGAAAACTGTCGGGTGGCTGTGAGGGCTGCAGGTGGTCCCAGGAAGCCATCCCTGCCTCTAGAGCAGCAGGGCCAGCAGCCAAAGACCCCAACACTCACCTCCAAGCTGCCATTCATCTGAGACCAGCTGTGTGTGCCTTGGCAGGTAAGCAGGCCACTCTGTGCCCATCTCTCTACAGAACGGGATGCTTCTGACAATGACAGAGGCTACATCCCACAGTGATAACAGGGACCGGAGCACTAAACACCTAGAATAGAGCTAATGTTTGTTTTAAAGGAGAGAGCACCGAGAGAGGAAGGAGGCCAGGAGGGAAGGTGGGAGTGAACAGTAAACGAGAGAAGGAGCATTCCGCCAGAGAGCTCCAAATGGTGCTGAAAAGTCACTCGCTAGTCCTTAGGGTCAAGTACAGTATTACCTTTTCAGGAAGTCTTTTAAAAAGCAAACACTCCTAGTATGCATGGCCACATTCAGATGTATTATGTATTTACTGAGCACGTAGTACATGCATGGCTGCATGTTATGTCATCTAATCCTTTGGAAAGTCTCTGACTTCTTGGGAGGTGGCATAGGGAAAAGTGACAAAGGAACAGAGAGCAAAAAGGGAAACTGAGGGAAAGAGGCAGGAGCAGCTCGCTGGCTGTGGCTCGATCCCTGGACAAACTGCACACGGTGAGGTCCACACAGTGGCTCTTTGTGACCTTGAATGAGCACTTGCCATCACTGAGCTGTCGCTTTGTAAGACAGGGACAATAACAATAAGCTTGCTGGGGTGGGGGAGGAAACAACAGGTGCCCAGCAGTGAGCTGCTCCTGTGCTCCACACCCACCCCAGCCTCCTGCAGCTTCCGAGCGCTGGTTGCGCGGAGTGAGGCGGCAGCGAGCGCCTCAGAAGGGGAAGCAACGGTGAGATAAAGGGCACTCTGTGGCGCCCCTGCCCCAGGAAGGCCTGTGAAGTGCATTTCCTCCCGTGGCGACACCCCAGGGCCTGGGCAGCAGTCACGGAGTGACTAACTCTTTTCTCACGGCTGGGAGCCAGGCTGGTGTGGACTTCGTTCAGTCGCTCAGCGCCAGAGCAGCATCATGCCCGATGCCAGTGCTTGGAGGAAGTGGGAGAGAAGTCAGCTTTGGCCCCAGCCAAGAAAGGAGGCAGAGAAAAAGCTGAGTGAGAAAGAGCAGCTACAAAGCCCACTTCCTGGAATCCAGCAGATGCCAGAGGAAGCATCAGAGAGTGAGTAATTCTGCCGCTCGGACTCTGAGGGCTGCAGCCCAGGTCTGTGCCAGCAGCGGCAGTGTAGGAGGGCTCCTGGACAGGATGGGGACAGCTCAGTGTGAGTCAGTGCTCCAAGGGTCTCTGCAGCCAACATCCACTCGGAGGGGCCTCCCACCAAGGATGATCATCCTGCAGATCCTCAGTGCCCTTCAGTGAAAGTGATGTGGCATGAGATGACAGGACAGTGCTGTGGTCCAAGCAGCAGACTGTGCAAAAGCATGACACAGTCAGTCAAGCATCAGGTACCAAGTCTGAGCTCAAAGCCCCACTGCTGAACTTCCACAATGAAAATGACGACAGCCACATGCACTGTGAATTCTTGGGTCCCAGCCTGTGCTAAGAGGGAGCTGGATCCAAAGGCCTCATGTGTGGCTATTAAGCAAATGACCTCTGAGGGGATAGCGATGAGCCACTTCCCCTCTGCAAGATTGGGATGATGTCTGACTACAACATGAGTTACTTTGAGAACCACAACAAAGCACTGCCCCGGAATTTTGTGTCCAGGAGATGTAGTTTAAGTCCCAGCCTTTGATTCACTGTGTGACCTTGGGCAAATTTCTTAAGCTCTCTGGGCTTCAGTTTCTTCTTAGGATTGGAAAGAACCAATCTAAAAGGGTTGTAACAAAGACTGCATGAGATAAACAATAAACCTGCCCCCTTATTGGGAAGCCAAAGAAATTAATACACATCTTCTATTGTTGTGAAGAGCAAATGACATTTTTAAACGCCCTAAAAAGTGTTTCACCCTCAGCAGGTCCTCAGTAGCTTGTGGTTATTATTCTTATTATTTTCATCAAATGTGCTACATAGAAAGTATTGGTAAATGTTAAGGTGCTGTAATCGATAAAATGTGCAATTTATTAGACTTACACAAGGCTTTAGATATGGCAATTAATATTTAATATAACTGCCATCTTCTCATAGTCTGCACCCTTGGCCTGGAGTCAGGGAGAGCTTGCCTGCTGATGCTGAGTTAGCCTTCCCAGTACGAGTCATCTGGGCCTTTCCAGCCTCCAACCCGTGGGCCGAAGGGTCAGGAAGGAGGTGAAGTACTTGGTGGGAGCCCCTCTCCCATGAAATCTGAGCCACCTGGAAGACCTGGTTCCTGGCTTTCTGCTGAGTGTGGTGGCTCAGTGTGACCCACAGCTACCTGCAGTTCACCAAAACCTCCACCTGGCTGAGGAGTGGGTGGGGATGGGCTGTCCTGGTGCTACCAGGCTCTAGAGCCTGCATCTCTGCTCTCACTATCAGCCACCTCCTTGGGCCTCTGTCTTCCCACCTAAACACTGGATTTGCAACTCCCACAGGGCCATCGTGAAGTAGTGAGGATGGTGCCTGGGCCATAGCAGTCACTGCCTCCTGTGAGCTCAGCTGTCACCATCACTGCTGCTAGACACCAGCAACTCCATCCCAGACCCGCACCCGGCCAGTCCGCATAGCAGCAGAAGCTGGATCAGAGCGATCTCCCCAGCCAGGGAATGAAGAGCCCTCCCATGCCCAGATGTGTTCAAAGCACTGGCCAGTGGCCATGCGGTATCAGTCCATCCCACTCCTCAACCAGGGTGGGAGGTGAGTGTCCTCCCAAAGGAGGAAGGGTGGTTCACTGGGGTCCCTGAGCTGCAAAGCTGCCAGTCTAAGAACCAGGCGTGCAGCCTAGCCAGCCCCCATGCATGAATGCTTTAATCACACCATGGCAACCCTCAGGGAGAACCAGTGAGAGAGGTCTGTCCTGGGACATAGGGTGCAAGTTCCTCCTTCTAGCATGTGGACACTTGGAGAGGAAGGCTTTCTTCCCTCCTCTCTCCTGATGTCGGCAACCCTGAGGGTCACTTTTGAGCCCTCCTGGTGGATAGAAGAGTCACAAAGCCACCCCTCGAAACCCAGCAGGCTCTGGCTTTGCTTGATTCCTGTGGACCCCCCACCCATGTTTATGACAACCACAAAGTCAAATATGCTTTGAAAAGCCTTGTGAAGTTCAAATTCCTCACCTTGGAAGTGGCCAGGAACCAATGCCTGTTTCCCAACCCACTTCAATCATGGATGAATGAATTCAACCCAAGATTTGAGAAGGTAGCTAAGAATGACCAACCCTCACCACAAGTTCACTCATCCACTCTGTAAATGCACCCTGAGTCCTCCTCTCCCTCAGGACCTGTGCTGAGTGTTGGCGATATAGAGTCACTGGCATAAGGAGGGCTCCATCTGACAAAAGCACAGGAAAGGTACAGAGGGTAGGAATGGCCATTTCACAGAGGTGGCCACAGGGGGCCACTGAGCTCACAGGCATCTGATCCTGAGCGGAGGTGGTGTCCCATGGCACAGAGAGGAAAGTGGGGAATATTGCAACCTGTATGGTGGGAACAGCATGCAGGAGGGCACAGGCATGAGGGAGGTAAATAGAGTTGTGCATAGCTTGGAGAATAAAAGAAAATGCCCCCCCCCTCCCCTGGCCAGTATACTTCGGTTTGTTAGTTACCCAGGTAATAGTTCCTGTTCCAGTTCTGGTTGCTCCTGTCTCTTAGAAACAGCTGGTCACTCTGATGCACATTGTAAGAACCAATCCCCAATTGGCAAGCCATTCTGCCTCTGTACTTCCTGCTTGCTTATCTCATATAAGCCCTAGACCACCAGCGATCAGGGCCTGATATTCTGGGAATGACCCTGATCATCACCCATTGATATAAATAAATCTGCCTCCAAATCCTGGGTGCTGCTTTGATGTTTCCTCTTGCTGTTGCAGGAGCACAAAGTGAGATTCACAGGCAGCTGAGCAGTGAGTGAGACAGAGATGGTGAGTCTTCAGGCAAAGCAGGACCTGAAAATTCCCTTAACCAGGGGAGTGGTGAGATTGGACGCTGCACATTTTATTCATGCCATTTCCTGATTTGACCCTTTCCATGGTTTATCTTCATAGTCACGGTCTTTACCATCCAAGGGCTTTCCCCATCCCAGGAGATCTGAGGACAATGATCATTAAAATAACGATAACCTTAGCTTGTAATTGTATTGAAATTTCCTCCACCTAACTGCAAAGTTCTAGAAGACCCAGTAGCTTATTTACTAATGCTTTCTCAGCACCAAGGACAACGCCAACACACAGCAGGTCTTCCTGATACACATGCAGCAGGTGACTTGATGAACATTTGTTTCTGCTGCTCAGTTTGCCAAGTGCTTTCATACTCATTTACATCTCAAGACTCCTGTCAGGTAGGGACTCCCTGCTTGCCCATGACCCATTTCACAGGCGGGAAAACCAGGCCAGAGTAGAGACTTCCCATGGCGACACAGAGACATGCAAGGCAGCAGTGGGGGCAACCGCTGATTCCTGTGGAATTTGGCAAACGCCGTCCTCACAAGCCTCAGTGGCCCAGAAGGCATAAGGACTTGGTCTGGAGACCATGAGCAGGCCTGGCCTCCCTTCCCCCACGCATCTGTGTCCTGGGACTTCACCCGAGCAGTAGTGGGTATCGTCATTGGGCACTCACTGTCAGCCGTGTGCTGAGCATCGCGCCTGCATGCCTCAGCCTTCACAGAGAAATGGGAGTGAAGCCTGGGTCCCAGGCCTGCTCACCAGATGAGAAAACAGACTGGAGGTGCTCCTGCAATGTGCGCACTTTCCCAGAGTCAGCAGACAAGGAGCTAGGACTGAGATCCAGGACCGTGTGACTCCAAAACGTTCTTCTTCCAAATGCAGGGCCACGCGTGGTAACTCGCATTTCAGAGGATTGTCTGTGAGCCCTGAAATGAAAGGGAGCTTTCCTCCAGCACCACTCCACTTCCACTCCACAGCACTGGTGGGAAATTTCCCCAGGAGCTGGAGAAGGGAGTGGTCTGCTCTGGCCAGATAAGCAGGAAATAGTGGCAGAGCACAGGCCTGGATGTGAGGCATTTGGCAATCATGTAAATCTGCTCCTCCTACACTGTGTGCCTCTGGAAGCCAGCTACCCTCTCTGGGCTTCAGGTTCTGGCTGTGTAAGGAAGGGGCCAAAATTAATAAGTTCCAAAGTCATTTCCAACCTCGGTCTCTATGACTCATCTGGACTTTTTTTTGAAGTCTCGTCCAGGCTTTTCTGGAAGATCTTGCTTATGTATTATTTTACAAGACTAGCCTAGCCCACGTTTTACCAGGCTCGGATTTCTCCCCTAGGGAATCCTAAGAGGTTTCTAATTGATGACCAAGCCTATTTTAAAATTCAAAGAGGAGAGTGATTGTTTTTCTGCCCTGCACACAAAAAAAACAGGCTGTAGTAAAAGTAATCGAAAGCCAGCTCCTATGTTAGAGAGCAGCAGTGTGGAGGCCTCTGAGGGTCAGCCGCGTGTGGCACAGTCACAGAGACTCCTCCCTCAGCCTCAGTTACCCTCTGTCCAGTGGGGAGTTTCACAGGACCTGTCTCGCCTAATTAATGACACTGTTTTTTAGATGAAAAGAGAATGGATGAGGAAGCATGGGATAAATACAAAGGAGATAAGATGATCGTGAGGATTGTACTGGCTGGGGTTCTCCGGAGACAGAAGAGCGGGACATACACACAAAGAGAGATTAATTTATTACATAGATGATTCCTTATTGGCTCAAATGTACACGGGCGCCTGGAAGGCCCAAGCTCTGTAGACAAGCAATGAGCTGAACACATCACGGTTGCACCCAGCCAAGGCCAAAGGCCCAAAAAGTAGGATAGCAAATGGTACAGCTGCAACCCAAAGGCTGGCAGACCAGAGACCCAGGAAGTGCCATTGCTCTGGTTTCAGCCTAAAACCTGCCAGGCAAGGATGCCTTCTCATGGAGGCTTTCTCTTCTAGTCAGGACTTCAGCGGATTGACAGGGCCAACCACACAGGGAAGGCTGCTTCACTCCTCTACCAAGGTATATAATCCCATCCCAAAACACCCACACAAAATGCTTGAAACAGTGTTGGACAAAATGTCTGGGTGCCCTGTGGCTTGTCCAGCTGCCACATACGTTGACCCACCACGGTGAATACACCGTGAATTCCGGGGAGCTAAATGTTCATCCACCCCCACCCTGTGTTTCCAGGGCTCACTTGAGCATGCAGCAGGGGCTTAATGCATCTTCAATGAATGAATGAGCAGAAGGAAAACTGGACCAGCAGGGAAAGGAATTCTGTACACAATGATTGCCACTGATGTTTTCATCATTTATCCAGTCAACTCAAGCAATTGAATACTTCGTTCAACTTCATAAGGTAGGCATTATTCTCACTTTTCTAGATAAGGAATCAGAGGTTCAGAGACTGTAAGCATTCCACGTGTAAGTACAGAAATTTTTTGTTCAATTTTATTCTTGCCCCTTGCAGAGTATTGAGTGGGGTACCTCAAAAGCTAAGTATACCCAGAACCCTACTTAGAAGAGGCTCTTGGAAGCTTTAGTGAAGAATCTCAAACTGAGATAGCTCAGATCCAAGTGGGTCCTAAATCCAGTGACTAATGTCCTTATAAGAAGAGGGCAGGGGGACAGACACATGGAGGAGAGAGGCAGATGAGGCAGACAGAGAATTCAAGGTGAGGTTGTGCAAGCCAGGGACCACCAGAAGTTAGGAGGAGGCGGGGCGCAGAGATTCTCCCCTATACCTCCAGAAGGGACCAGCCCTGCCCGCATCTGACAACAGTCTTCCGGTGTCCAGACAATGGGGCAACAAGTGTCTGTCATTTAAAGCTGTTCAGTGTGTGGTATTTATGGAGGCTGTCGCATTTATAGCCCTGTTCCATGGTAAGCCCAGGCATGCAGGCACTACGTTCTACTCCTTCACAGCTGCGCATCT
The DNA here is from genome assembly GCF_000276665.1 of Chinchilla lanigera. Taxonomy (NCBI): domain Eukaryota; kingdom Metazoa; phylum Chordata; class Mammalia; order Rodentia; family Chinchillidae; genus Chinchilla; species Chinchilla lanigera. The sequence goes on from NW_004955464.1 coordinate 1,056,482, forward strand.
GGTGTCTAGCCGGGCCAGTTCCAAACAGTGCTCACCAGGTATTTATGAAGTCCTGAAAGTGTGGCCCAGCTTCCAGATGCCTGCAGCCACGTCAGGCTTCGGTGTGGAGTAAGCATGCGGGCCCTGCTGCCACTCTGTACCAAATTGTGTTCGGTGGCTTTGTACACAGGGGCTGTCTGTGCAGCTGCGGGAGCAAGTGTCTGAGGGTGTCCTCGACCACTTAGAATATGGGCCTGGGTCCTCCCCTGGGAGGCTTTGGGGAGGCACCATCTCCACCACCGTGAGGGTCCTTGGTGTACGCAGCAGGGGTCAGTGGGCTGCCTTGCCCTGTCCTCACTCCTTGGGGCCCTGCGTGGGGTCTCTCTCCACAGTGCACCTGAAGATTCTCCCCATTTCTTGTTCAAGACCTCGCCTGGCCTGAACTCCACACACATCAGCAACATCAGGAAAGGAGAAACAATTACATATGCAGAGTGATCAAAACATACATGAATTCAGAAATAAGAAAGTTTGTAACAGTAAAAATTGTTGCCATTAATCCCCCTCACAATACTCCCCCTCACTTCAAATACCCTATTCCCATTGTTCTTGGCAATGTATCTTTTACTCTAATAAGAATTTTTAAAATTTAAACATTCAGTGTATTTTTCAATCACCTCTGCCCTTTCTAACAGCAAAACTGGGTTGGAATCCTTAGCGATACCACTTATGTGCGAAGTTACTTAATCCTTTAAGCAACAGTTTTCTCTTCTACCAGCTACCATAATAAGACTTAAAGCTTGAAAAAAGGGCAAAACAACAGAATGTGTCTGAAAGTACACAGGGTGGTGACTATTACACATTAGGTGCTCAAAATGCCACTTTACCTGCCTTCTTGCTCTTTTCCAAAAAGATAACAGACATTTGCACTTTTCCATCTCATTCATTAGATGATAAAGTCCCTAACACAGAGCTGGAGCCAGTAAGTGCTTAATTAATGGCACTTGCTGTTTTTCACTCAGGAACAATTCTAGCATCTGTGGTCATTTGTGATGGGAGGCTGCGCTATGAGATAAGAGCAACAGCCATCTCTTCAGTCTTTAAATGAGAAATAGAAGTTCAGAGGGGCCAAGAAAGATGCCTGAGGCCACACAGGGAGGAAGCTTAGTTAGGTCTTCACTCCCCACCTGCAGTGCATCCATCAAAGGGCTTGCCAAGCCTCAGCGGCTGGTGAGAACGGCCCCGAGACCCACATCCTCAGTACCTAAGGCACCCAGGGCAACATTGGCCGTTTGGGAGGTCCCAGGGACACTCTGAGCCCGCCTCACCCAGCAATGCGGGCAGATGCCAATTACAAGGCAGGCAGTTAGAAAGCAGTTCCTTTCCAAATCAAAGGCATTCTTCTGCTGCACTCTAACACTCATATCCTAAAAATTGTTATTTAACGTGCTCTCCACATCCGAATGTGACTCACTCTCTGAGACAGAATCTGGGCGGTGACCGGCCGGTGGCCAGCAACAGGAGAGGGCTTGGTGGTGGTGCTGAAGATCCCTGGCCTCGGGTTGGAGGCCACAGGCAGGCTGTGGCAGCCCCAGGGCCGGGGCCTCACAGGGACCCTGACCTTGACCTTGGGCACAGATTCTGTTTCTGATTCAGTGTGGCAAATTTCTAAATCCGAGCCGCAGGATGGCATTTTCTCGTAGTAGAAAAAAGAGCAAGGGGCCAGGAGGTTCCAACTGATTCCAAAGTAGAACCAGCTGTTGGAATGCCGCTGCGCTGATTAGGAAAGTTCATTTCCAGGTCGTGGTTTCCAGGCGAAAGAGCCCCCACTTGCCCCTCACTCTATCAATCCTGTACAAGGAGTCTTTGAAAATTGAAATTGCCACATTCATTCATCCAGAGCTAAATATCAGACCGCAGGAAGGGGTCCAGAAGCAGGGGCTTCCATCTCTTGGGCACCTACTGGCTATTTGTTAAGCGCTTACTGTGAGTCCCAGGCTGTGTGTTTTAAATACGAATTACTTCAGTGAAGCCCCCAACAGTCCTACACTGTGTTCTATTCCCCTCTTTCACAAACGAAGAAACTGAGGCCCAGTAGCGAATTAAGAGAAGCAGAATTCAAATGCAGGCTTCTCTGAACCCTGTGCTCTCTGCCTCCCCCACCGTCAGAAGGGCTTATTTAATTAAAGCGTCCAACTTTTTCAATTTTTGGTCGAATTTTATCATATTGTGGAAAACTGGGAGCTTGTCTCAAACTCAGCCCCAGGTCTAGGGCACTTTTCTGAGACTCTTTGGAATATCATCCTTCAAAGGCCCCTGTAAAATGCACTTGCAATTTGAAACTTGCCATGAAGTGACAAACGACCATTAATTTAAGCCAGTGTTGATTTTGTAAACTATTAAGGATGAAATGAGTGTGCTGTTTACTAAGTTAAAGGCACATGGAGTTCATGGCTTTTAAATTGCTGTGAAAGGGCTTACTAGAATTTTCCTTCCTATAAAGTCAAAATGAGTAGTACTTCTAACAATGTAAACATTCTTAAACAGAGGTCCACTTGGGCTCGCAGACATCCTCTGGCAGTGTGGAGTTTGACACATGTGGCAGAGTGTAAGGGCCAGTTGCAAATCTCGTCCCTGGCCCACAGATGCTAAGAAAGTACCTAATGAACCTGGGTGAGAATGGGGCATGCTCCAGGGGTTTCTGCTAAGGTCAGGCATGTTAATTTGCATGAATACATGACAAGAGTGTTCTTATGTTCATGTAATCATTTATTCACTTGTAAATGTTAATTAAATGCCTCTGTGCACCCTGCACTGTGGCAGGTGCTGGGACCCACAAGGACTCTCTAGAACCTCCAAGTCTAGAGAGAAGGGGAGGCAAGAAATGCTGCCTGGAGGTCACCCTCATGCCACAGGATCCTAATCTGGGCTAGTAGAGGAGACTGGGACACCTCCTGCAGAAGTTATCTGAGCTGATAAACAAGGAGGCCGGGCTCCCCGAAGGGAAACGAACAGCATTTGAGGTGCAGGCCTTACAGAGTCTGAAGGAGGGACCCCATGTTGCTCCCTGCAAACAGCACCACACAGTTTGGAGGCACATCTGCTTGGACAGAGGGGTCCGGAGAGATTTGCTGAAGACATGGAGCAGAAGTGGAGAGTTCAGACAGAGCTGGAAGCTAGGGAGACAGGAGGGAAGTCAAGTAAAGACAGAAGTCATGCTCATGGATCACGTTAAAGGAAGAGCCCATACAGAAGGAAACCAAGCATGCACAGCGCCGTGTCCCCACCCTGGCCAGTGTTCACAGAGCGCTCCCAACATCCCCGGCCCTCTAGGGAGGCAGATCCACAGACACAGTGTGTTTCTACACATTTTATAATCAGGACTGAACACCTCTGCTCCAGACTGCCTTTTCAAGGATGTTTATATGAAAGGGAAGTCAGGGCTGGTAGTACACACCAGTAATCCCAGCACTCGGGAAGCTGGGGCAGGAAGATTGTAGTGGGTTTGGGAGCAGTCTGGGCTACATAGTGAGTTCAAGGCAAGCCTGAATTAGCTAGTGAGACCCTGTCTCAAAAACCAAAAACCAAAAAGGCAAGAATGAGAACAGAGGGAGAGTCCGTCTCCCTCTAGCACAGAGGGCTGTTTGCTTGCAGCCCCCTTGAGCACAGGGCTCCTCTCAGCACTAGTCAGGGTTCTCCAGATGCACAGAATGGGGATCTGCTGTATCAGTTCATGTGCTCAGAGGCAGAGAAGTCCCTCTGGAGCCATGTGCAAGCTGAACAGCCTGGGAAATCAGTAGGCTCTCATCCCAGAGCAAGACGCCTTTGAACAGAGAAGCCAGTGAGGTACACCTTCTCCCAGGCTGGGACCCCTGCACCCTGTGGAACTGCTGCTGCAGTCCACATGCAAGGGCTGATGTCCGTGGACCGCAGCAGCAGCTCCCCTTGAGAAGGCTGGGACTTCTTCTTTGTTCCATCTGGTCTCCCAGATTCCTCAGGGAGGATGTCCACATTCAGGGCAGGTCTTTCCCACTTAGTGCAGGAACCTACATGCCCGTCTTCTCTGGAAAAGGCCTCAGAAACACACCCAGAAGCAATTTACCAGCTCTCCAGGCATCTGTGGTGGTGTTTTGTATGACTACAGCCGCAGAGCTGAGATCAACCTACGAAGAGAACAGGTTTATTTTGGCCCATGCTCCACCACTGGGTGGACCCACTGCTTTCAGGATGTGGTGTGGATGCAGATGGCAATGCAGGGAGTGTGGTGGAGCAAGGTCTCTCACCTCATAGCCAGGACACAAAAGAAGAGCAAAGGAGACCCACGGAGCCTCACAAGATCATCATTAAGGTCTCCACCTCATGATGAAAAGTCCCCCCACCTCTCCAAGGCTCACCAGTCCCCACTGGCACCAACCTGAGCACCAAACCTCAGACATATGGGCCTGTAGGGACTATCCAGCTCTGAACACTGCCCAGTTAACTTGGGTATGAATGAAACCAAAATACTCTCCACATGCAGCCCACCAATAGCAGGTATCCTCTGGTCCTAGTCACTCCACCCCATAGGAGCTGAGGCTCAGGGCTACTCTGGCTATGCCTGGTGATGGGTGTGAACTCTTGTTCTCCCACCCAGCAGTTGTGACCAACCGACTGGCAGGCTCACCTTGGTTGGTTAAGTGCTCTAAGATCTCAGCTGCCTCAAAGTCCTGAAAACCATGCTCCAAATGCTTTTCCAGGATGAACTCAATAGCCCTCTCAAAAATCCTGATACAGAAATGTTTACCATCCTTATTGGGGCATGAGAAAGAAAATAAAAGAGGGCAAAAAATAAATTGGTGTGAGATCATAAGGCTTCTTGTGTCAGAGGAGTCTGAGCTTTACGCATTCAGTACTCATCAAAGCATTCTGGACAGGAGAGAGTATAGGAAAACAATATTTTCAAACAGCTCCTCTGGCCGTAGTCTGTTAAATGGTTTGGGCTGGGAGGAAATCCTGTTAGGAAACAGGCAAGCAAATATTAGAAGGCAGAACGCAGAGTCCAGACAGGTTTGAAGGATGGGCTAACTGTACCCACAGTGGAATTTCACAAGCCTAAATGTCAAGCCCTGGACGAGGCCCCGCTGCACCAATGGCTCCAGGAACGGTGGGAGACGTGACTTAGCAGGGCTGTCTACACAGGGAAGCCGAAGGCAGCCGGTGACTCAGCACGGGGCGCCTGCCAAAAGGGCCAGGGGTCTCATCACTGACAAGGCCAGAGTCAGAGCCTGGGGCAACTGTCCAGCTCCACCAGACTCCCCCAGGTCAGCCTATGTGCAGCGGCCCCACAGGCCCCACCTCTGGATGGGGCCATCTGATGTTTACTGAATGCTGATAGCTACCAGGCAAGGCTGCCACAGCTCTGATTCAACCCTCCCCTGGGGTGTGAGCCCCTGGGGTGTGACGGCCCTCCCTTCTACAGATAAGGAAACAGAGCTTGGGGAAACTAGCCTAAGGGCTCCAGCTAGAAAGTGCCAAGCACTGGAGCCAGACCCAGGTCCAGTGTAGTCCTGAGCAGCAGGGCCCTTTGCACCAGGCCAGCTCTACTTCCTGAAAGACAGCATCAAAATGGACCGACTTCAAAGAAAATACGCAAACAAGACAGGGTAGCCAGACCCCAGGCAATAGTCTGGGGATGCAAGGGCTCACAGATGAGGAACTGAGCCAAGCAAGCAACACACATACTGTCCCCATCATGAGGCCACCCCACAGGAGCTGTGTCCGTGCTTGTGCATGGGACAGCAGGTTGAGGGAAGTGTCTCTCTGTCTCTGCCTGGGAAACCCTGGGCACCCCCGAGACCGAGCCCATGCACCCCACTGGCTGTGTGGGCCTCCTTCTCCCCAGGGAGCCCAATTTCCTTCCACCTGCCCTCTCTCTCAAGGTGGAGGCTTCAAGGCCCCCTGGGAGAGCCTGAAGGGCACAGCCTATTTCAACACCCTCAGACCCACAGCTGCCTGGCCCAGAGGGTGGGTGCTGGATGAAGTCAGCCAGGATCCCCAGGGAAATAAGAAAATAAGCTGCAACCCTTGGGACCCAGGGGCTGTGAAACGGATCCAGGATCACTGATCTGATCTCCAAGGAGGCTGGGAAAGCAAGGAGCAGAGAAAGGGCTGCATCAGACACGGCTGGCCCTGGGCAACAGCAGTGCTGGGAGGGCACAGCTACTTCCAGGTGCCAGGCAGCCACCTCCAGCAGCAGTCAGGGCTGGAGCACTGGGAAGATGAAGGAACAATCCCTGCTCAACAGCTCCCCGTCCTGCTCCTCACTGGAGTCAGTCCAGGTGAAAAACGAACAGATGCCCAGGCAGGGACTAGGGTTTCTTCCATGCCCAGGGCCAAGGTCCCAGGGACAAAACCCCTTCCCTGCTCACTGCATGCCCACCCTGAGGGCAAAAGGCAGGGGGAGAAAGGAAAGGAAAGAAAAGAAACAGACAAATCAGACCTTAGACTTTGGCTAAGCCCCTCCTCTGTGCCTGACTTTGAGAGATAAGTGCCCATATAAATACTAAGGAGAACCTTGCTGTGTGTGGCTGGCTGGAAGGAGAGCCGAGCCAGAAGAAAGCCCCACTCCGCTCCCTGTGGAGTGGTAGAATGTTGCCTGAATGCCTTCTCTCCTTGAGGCTTCTGCTTCCTAAGGATAAGGGTGCCAAATGAGCCACCCTCGGTGAGCTGATATGAGATTAAACAGGATAGTATGATGGATGGGAAGTGCTCAGCCAATAGACTGGCAGGTTGCAGATACTCTTTTCTCCCTTCCCTCGCTAGAGCAGGAATGGGGAGGAGGAGGCCCAGGACCTGGAATCAAGCAGGGAACAGCTTGAGCTGGCGCTACCTGCTCCATCCTGTGAACTCTAGGCTCCCTGGAGTGATGGCTGTGAATATACTTGGCAAACTGCAAAGTGTTCTACAAGGTAAGGGATTGTAATTATTGCCATTAGTCCTGTCATTCAGAACACAAAACTTCACACCCAGTGTGATTTCTCCAAACACCAGAGCTAGCTGGAAGTGCCTAACAGTGGTGACAAACCTATACAGTGCATGCTGCAGTGGGCTCCTTGTTAGCACTGGAAGCTCTAGAAGGCTCACCATCACCATAGGATCTGGCAGGCATTCAGAGTTGCAGATTCAACAGGAGAAGGCAGCAGCGAGCCCTTGCTGGGGTGCTGGGAGAGGTTTCTTTCCCAGGGAAGAGTTGGCCCCCTGGGAAGGGCTTAGGTAGGCTGGCTCAGCCCTCTAGGAAGAATCTGGGGCTCCCTCCAGATCCCACCATCACTCTGTTTCCCTCTCTCAAAGCACACTCCTCCAAATGGTAACTTGATTTACCCACAGTCCATGCTAGAGTTGGGGGCCATGTTAGCCCCCTTCCCCACTGCCTACCCCACAGCACAGGAGGAAAGCATGCCGAGTGAAGCCTGAAAACAAACTGGAAGTCTGATTTGAACTGAAGCAAAATCCTGGGCCACAGAAGACGGAAGGCTCCTGGACCCACAGGGCACTTTAGGGAGCGAACACAACACCAGGGCTGGGCCTGTGGGTCTGTTAGTGCCAAGTCCAAGCTAAGCAGTCTGGACCAGGCTGGCCCTCTGCAAGGCAGACAAGTGCCATCTCAGGGATAAGTTCGTGCCCCCTTCACAGGGGCTTTGGCTCTGCCACCTGGTCCCTGTTGTGCTGTCTGCCTCCAGGGCAATCGGAACCCGCACCTGGAGCCTCTAATTAAACTAATTAAGCATGGCTGAGCTCTCCTGAAAGAGGGAAATCACCCTGCAATAACTTCCCAGCTCCCAAGGCTCCCTGCATTTCTAAGGTTTGCTCTTAAAGGGGACAAAAAATGATAGGATGGAGTTGGAGTTGGACACCGACCTCTTGTAAAATCACAAGCCCACCTGACCAGAGATGGGGAGATGCAGTGTGTGTTCACCATGGGTTTGCACTGGAGTATTTCTCCAGGTGACCTGCCTGCCTCCTTGCTGATGTGTCCCCTTGTCCTATACAGCAGGACACGCAGAACCTCTCTCACTTCCTCCAGCATGCTTCCCCCCCCCAGGACGGTGGTACATGCCAGCCCTCTCCCTCAAAGGTCTTCCTCCCACTGTGGTATATCCCCAAGCATGTCAGTGCCTCCTTCGGTCTCTGTCATATGCTGCCAGGTGCTCCAGACCCCCTTGTGCAGCACAGATACTTGTTCCATTTCCATCCCCTGCTGCACTGAAGGTTCATCTACCAGCCAGGTCACTTCGCTATACTCTTCACACTGACTTCAGCAAAGGAAGCAGATGCCTTCTTCACATGCCAGCCAGCCAAGCTTACCTGAGCAAGGACTGGTGAGAATTCCCAGTCAAGGCGAAGGCTTCATCACACCCCAGGATAGCCTGCATCCCTGGAGCTGGAGCACTGCTGAGGAACCTGAAGCCCACAGAAGTCTCACGTATCTGTTCTCACTTACATTCAGTTGTTGTGACCCCAAGCAGGAATAACCATGTCTGTGCTTTCTCCTCTGCTGAGACCACATGGGCCAGTAATGATACCCATCCAGAGCCACGGTGGTTGACCAGGGCACACACACAATCCAGCCAGGCCAGACAAGGCTTCCATGGGACTTGTCTACCTCAAACTGCAGGAAGAAACTTGTTTTCTATCTGACCACAAAATATAGAAGTGAAGGTCAGGGGGCTGGGGATTTAGCTCAGCGGCAAAGCGCCTGCCTGGCAAGCGCAAGGTCGTGAGTTCGGTTCCCGGTACCGGAGGAAAAAAAAAAAAAAAAAGAAGTGAAGGTCAGGACTGTACATATATCACTTTTCTATATATATACTTTTCTTTTTTTTTTTTTTTTTTGGTTTTTCTCCGGTACCGGGAACCTAACTCACGACCTTGTGCTTGCCAGGCAGGCGCTTTGCCGCTGAGCTAAATCCCCAGCCCCTATACTTTTCTATATATACTGTATACTTTTCTAAATTTCCTGAATTTAAAGGACCTTACAAGGTTGGGAGATAATCCTGGAGCTCTGGTATCATGTGGCTCAGAGGATGCCCGTGAAGATGAGCACTGCATGAGATTGACAGGCTGTAAGGCAGTGGCCCAAGATGAGCACAGGGGCTGGCAGGCCAGAGGCCAAGACTGGCTCTGTATGCAGCTGACTCCATCCTTGCTTTCCTCATGACTCTGAGCACATAAAATCCCCTTTCTGGCTTGAGCTACACTGTGTTTAGGTTTCTCTTTCTTTAACCTACTAACCACCGATGTTACATATTATATTTTACCTACACCCACTTTGCCCCACAAAAGATTTTAAATTAATATCCCTCATGGATCTTACATTCTTGGAGCTAAGATCTATTACTACACCCAGGATAATCTCTCAGGATACTTTTCTGAGAGTTAGATAGACCAAATATAATGCATCAGTTTTGGAGACAATGTAACTAAGGCCTAGGAAGTACAGGGACTTGGGTCACACAGCTAAGGTACAGCACAGCCTAGACTGGAATCTCTGTCCTTACATTCATCTCTGTCCTGTTAAAAAGCCAGGGCCACAAATACTAAGAGAGTAGTTTGGCTAGCAGAGGTTATCCGATTCCCTGGACTTCCTCCTAGAGGTAACTATGCCCTTCTAAGAAGCACACCTTCCTAGTATCGTATGTTCATTTTTCCAATGCCTTAACAAATTTTTGAGATCCATCTACTTACAAGGAGGCTCACGGTTCTGAGGTTTCAGTCCATGATTCCTTGGGCCCACTGTGTTGAGTCAGGACAGCACAGAACATTCAGGCAAGAGCACAGGGTAGGGCAGCTCCTACTTCCTGCCACCTGGGAAGCAAAAAGAAAGAAAGAGGATGGCCCAGGATCCGAATGTCCCCTTCAAGGCACCCCCTGATGTCCTAACTTCTTCCACTAGGCCCCGTTTCCAAGGGGTTCCACCACTTGTAATAGCACCACAGGCTGGGGACCAAGTTGCAGCAGGAAGAGGACACCCAAGACCCAAACCACAGCACCCTGCAGTGAAAGTTAGAGCCCATCATGGAGTTGAGGGCTTTGTTCAGGTCCAAATATGTTTAATGTTAAGGAGATGCAGGGCAGGGTGCTCTGGGTCCCAGGAAGGAATGTTAGGTGCACTTGCGGAGAAAGGCTCCACTACCACTGAGAGAGGGAGGAGGCTGTGAGAGTTTTCACTTTATCAGCTGAGATGAAGAGGGAGATGGGGAGTCAGAAACAAGCTCTGTAAAGCCAGGTAGAACCAAGTTCAAATGTGGCTTGGACCAGCTATGAATTAGCATCTTGGGCAAGTTACTGAGTCTTTTATTCTGCTTCTTCAGTATAAGATGAAGATAATAACACAGTCTTTGAAAATATGTGCATGGACTGTGCATATATAAAAGCACTCAACAGTGTTTGCTTGGCACATGGCAGTTGCTCCATAAATCCTTCTTCCCCCTTACTTCTCTTTCCCTCGCTCTGTGTCCTCTGTGATGGGGATCCAGCAGGAAACACCTGCACAGCCCAAGGCAAGTTAGTGCACAATGCTCTGTGACTCAGCAGGGGACCCGTCCCCAGCTGGCCCCAGGTGCCCTGCCCCTCACCCTTCTCTCGTGCGTCCACATCACCCAGTTCTTTGTGCTTCTTTGGCCAGTTCTCAGCCTCCCAACTCCACCTGCCTCTCAGCACATCCCCAAATGGAAATGCCGCCCTGGACAGTGTCTTCCACCTAGGTTTGCCTGAAAAAGCCCAGTAGCAACTCTTCTGCAGCAGACATTATCTCTTCCAGCAGACAAGAGAGGCGGAAGCAGAAAGGAGGGGGGGGTTCTCCAGGATGGAAAAAAGAAGAGAGGAAATACAATAGACTTATTGTTTCAAGGACTTTACCCAAGAAAGATATTAACAGCCACAGGAAAAGGCCAGCTTCCACCCCGCATCGTATTTACCAGTCACTACACCAGAGCTCTCTATTTTTGCCATTTTTTCCACCTACACTTCTTTCTCCTACGGTTAAAATACTACATAGCCTTCAGGCCTCAGCTCAAATGCTTTTGGACATACATAAATTAATGCATGTATTTGGCTAATATAGTTGAGTTCTTGCTCTGTGCTGAGACACTGCCGGGAATGCAATGGTAAGAACGCCCAACCGCTAAGGCAGAGGAGGGCCTTCCCCGGGGCTCCATAGGACATACACATGTCCTCTTGTTCGGTTCCCATAGCTGTTGTTGCTGCTACTACCAGAACTGTTTTTAGTCTTTCTTCTTCTTTCTTGTTTTTTAAGCCTGTAAATCAGCGTAACCAAGATATCTCAAGTTTGTCAGGACTTCCCTGGTTTTAGCACCAAAACTATCATGTCTCGAGACACTGCCTACTCCCAGGAGAATCAGGACAGCAGCTCACCCCACGAAGATGTCAGTGTTAGGACTGAAACAAAAATATTCTGTGAATAAACTCACTGAAGACTCAATTATTTATTCCATACCTAATTCTTTTCTAAATTGGTACATGTTTATAGTACAAAATGATTCCATTCATCAGGGGAAATTGAAACATGTACATGACATTTTTTATCCCCTTCCTCTCTGCTCCCCGCTACTCCCTGAACCCCTGAATCCCTCCATATATTTATCTTATGCATAACACCTAACTCTTACACGGTCATAGAGGTTGCCTCTACCTGCTGTTCTATGTCTCCCACTCTCCTGTGAGCCCTCTGGAGTAGAGACCCATGTCTTTTTCAACTTTGTATTGCTAGGCCACAGCACAGTATCTGCCCATAAGAGTAACTTAATTTTATGCAAACCTCTATGCTGAAATTCAGAAACACTGTGAATATGCACAAGTACGCACAAAGTGATTTTTGAGTATGTGTTTCCCCAATCTTTGAACAGAGATCTTGTGTGTGACTAACTTGGAGAGGTCAGCAAGAAATAAAATCCACTGACACCCATCTCCCTCTTACCTCCCCCTAGCTGTCCAGCACAAGGTATCACTCACCAGCTGTGGCAGCTTCAAGGACAAAACTTGCACACATGCAGGTACCAAGGTCTGTGACCCTAGTGAAGTCCTCAGATATTCCTATGTCCCAAAGACCTTCTGTTAGCAGAGCAGAAGTAGAAATCTCCGTAGCTTTACCCACCGGTTGTGCTTCTTCTATCTAGAGACAGAGTCTGCAAACCCAGTTCCTATGACTGGTAGTCCTTCAAGTATCAGAAGCATGTTCATGCCCTCCATCTTACACCAGGCACACAGCTGGGGCTGTCACAGTCATCCTAGCCGTGTCCCCAGCTGCTGTCAGAGGACTTCAGGATCTGGGCTAGTATCCTCTGAATTTGTCCTATTTCATCTCCCTCACTGAGTGCCTGAGACTTAGCAGTTCTCAGATTGCTCTAGAGCACAGGACATTTACTCCCACCCTGTCCCTATTTTAGTAGGGACCGCAATATTGCAGCTTCAAATCTCAAAGGCCTTTTCCTTTCTGAGTTGAAGGCCATCAAATCAAGCACCTGGCCCACTTCTTGCACAGGATAAATTATTGCCAGCAGGATGTATATACAATTCACTAAGTGAGTGACATGGGAGAGACTATTAAAACCACAGTCACAGGAAATAAAGACATGGCACTGGGTTGAACAGTGTCTCTCCAAAAGCTGGGTCTGCCTGGAACATTAGAATGTGGTGTCATTGGAAATAGTCATTGCTGCTGTAATTCAATAGGATGGGTTTCCACTGTGTTAGGGTGGCTCTAACCCAATGACCAGAGTCCTTGCAAGTGGAGAAGTTGGAGGAGACATGTGCAGCGAGAAGACAGCATGGTGACGCACAGGAAATACCATGCAAAGACAGATGCAGAGACTGGCCATGAACCGCAGAAGGCCAAGAATTGCTAGCTGTCATTGCTGAGATAAAATACCCCATATATCCAAAGTTAAAGGAGGAAAGGTTTATTTAGCTCACAGTTAGTAGGGGTTTCAGTCCATAATCAGCAGGCTCCAAGGCAGGCAGGCATGGCAGAGGAGCATCACAGGAAGAAACAGTTCATGGCAGGCAGGAGGCAGCAAAGCAACCAGTAAAGACAGCAGTCTCTCTCTGTCCCTTATATTCTATCCAGGCTACACGCCCTTAGGGTGGGTAGCACTCACATCTAGATAGGCCTTCCCAGTATCCACACCCAAAAACGCAAACTAATTTAGTAATCACACATCCTCAATCCCCGCATCACACTATAAAAGAAAAATTAAAATTTTAAATAAAGTCCTGCCAAGAACACCTGCTGGAACCAAGTGCATGTGTCTGGCAGGCCTAGTAACAAAAACACTTCTTTTATGTAAACCCCTGTTTTTGCTGCCTTCATGTAACTGATGGCCTTACAATGTAATTTAAGATGTAACAGGACATTTCTTCTTTTGTATAACTGATAGCCTTATGACGTAAGCTGAAAAGTTTAGACTCCCCTAAACATGTGTCAACTCATGATGACACACAACTCTCCAATCATATGTGCCAAATTTGCTTTCATACCTCCCCTCTTACTTTCCCCTTTAAAAACCATGAATCCCCGCCAGGAAGCGCTCTGACTCTTTTGGAGAGATCCTACTCAGAAGCCCACCAGTGTAATAAACTGCCTCCTTAACACTTGGTGCAGTTTCTTCTTGTGTTTGGTCTGTTTTCTGCAACAACACCTTTAATCTGAGCATCACACTTTATCCCAGCATTATACGCTCTAGATCCAGCCACCTGTGAAAAAGCCCCACCTATGACTGCATGAGGCTTCGGAGGGACATCTAGACAGGAGCCATAATACCAGCAATCACTGGAGTCTAGGAAAAGGTGAAGATTCTCCCCTAGAGCCTTCAGAGGCAGCATGGCCTTCTGACACCTTGATTTCAATTCCCCAAATTGCAGAACTGTCAGGGAGTCAGTGTCTGGTTCTAAGCTGCATGATTCGTGGTGATTTTTTACAGCAGGAACCAATACAGAGATATTAAACTTTCATTCTTTTATTTTTATACTCACCCTGAAAGGATGATATGAGATTATTAGAAAAATATTCAATAAAGTTAGATTTGGGTTCAAATAATAATTTTACTACTAACGAGTTATGTGTCTCTAAAAGGTAACCTCAATGCTTTATCTTAGTTTTATCATTAGCAAAATAAGGATACAAACATGTTACACATAGAATTTACTCAAGGACAAAGAGTGCTGAAAAGTGGGGAAATTTCACAAACTATAGAAACTTCTGCTGTGTCAGTTATTTGCTTCCCCCTCATTCATCTGTGAGCCCATTTCCAGAGGTCTGTCCACATATTCCCACTCAAGGACTAGCTCATCAGGTTATGTGCAAATTCTACTGTTTTGCTGACTATCTAATCCACTTTTTATCTTTATATTTTGTGTTTGTCTTGCTACTCATTTTCTTAAATTCTTAGGTTAGACATTCAGTGGTTTTTTTCTCATGTATTCTTATTTTTTAGTGCAAATATAAATGTATAAACCTATCTCCGATTGGTTTTAGCTGCATTATCTGTATTGCTTCTCTCACTTTTTTCCTAAATAGATCGCAGTGTGTATTTAACTTTCTCACTGAGTTCTTGTTAATTTTAGCCTGTACTCTCAGCATCATGCTTTGCCCTCACTGACCTGGGAGTCCTTGTTTTTGTGGTTATTATCATGATGCTGAAACTAGAAAATTTAAATTTTTCTGAACATCTTTCTCCATGACATCTTTTAAGACCAAGTATATCATGGCTGAAAAGAGTAAGGATTTCTTATTTTCTCATCATGAAAGCATGAGTCATGGAATTCCAGTAGCTCTTTGGATTCAGACACGTGTCAAGGGGTAAGACTGAAATGTACGCATATCTTCCTGTTAGTTCTGTTCCACCAAGAACTAAAGAAACCAGTGGCTCTGCTGAAAGGGGAAGTGTTACCAACACTCCTCAGTGGTCCTGACCTTTATGAATTATGTTCCACGATGACAGCATAAACATCACTCTTTCCTTAAGACTTAGCACAAGGTGCAAGCTCTCTGAAATGTTCACAAACCACCTCAGTACAAAGGAAATGGGCAGTTACTCCTGATATGTCAACTTCATCTGGATAAGAAACAGCTAGCAAGTAAGTAAAGCATGCTGCTGGTACATCTCAGGGGTCACAGAGGTGTGGACTTGGGTACTGTATATGGCTTCTCACTCTCTCCTGCTTCTCTCTGCCCTTTCTTATTCTGCTCCTGGCCACCATGAACTGAGCAGCTTCATTCCTCCATGTCCTTCCACCATGATGTTTCCACCATGAAGCTAACTGACCATGGACTGACCCCCCAAGCTCTGTAAACCTTGGACTAAATTGAACCTGTCCTCCTTTAAGTTGTGTAGGGCATTGCATCCAGTAACAGGAAAGCTCATACACTCTCCTTTTTCAGAACATACAATTTGCCCACAAGTACAGGACTTAGCCCTCACTCCTTAACTGTACTGCAAACTCTTTATCAGTAATAGCATGTCTTACACTTCTTTCCATCTTTCCTTATGCCAGCCTCTAGCTTCTAACCTCTTCAATTAAATATCAGACAACAAATACTGTGATTGATTGTAGCTCTTTTATTTCCTGGTATAACCAGTATTGGGGATTGCACCGAAGCTTTGCCCTGAGCTACATCCCTAGCTTTTATTCTATTTTTTTATTTTAAGAGAGAATCTTGCTAAGTTCCCCAGGCTTGGCTCAGACTTGCAATCTTCCTGCACTGGCCTCTTGGAATGCTGCGATTACAGGTATGCACCACCACACCCAGATTGCAGTTTTCTCAGGACAGGTCCTAAAAAGGAGTGTGACTATGAAATTTAAGGTCAGAGATTTGAAGTAGACAAGTGATAAAATCCAAAACCTTTTAAAAACTGTTTTGAAATGTTGGGGCTGCTGCCTTGAATGCATTTTTGTGTGTGTACTGGGGCTTGAACCCAGGGCCTTTGCACTAGCTCTTTCTTTATTTTTTATTTTGAGACAGGATCCTTTAAGTCACTAAGTTACTCGGTCTGGGATCAAACTTGTGATCCACCTGCCTCATCCTCCCAGATGCTGGAATTATAGGTGTGTACTGTTACATCCAACTCAAATGCATCCTTTGAAGTAAGGGAACATCCCAAACATCTGTGTACACTGTGAAGAAGTAAAAATGGTCAATCATACTTGGAAAACTGCAGCCACCTGTGGACTTGCATGCTGCTGAAAACA
This sequence comes from Chinchilla lanigera, assembly GCF_000276665.1. Classification (NCBI taxonomy): domain Eukaryota; kingdom Metazoa; phylum Chordata; class Mammalia; order Rodentia; family Chinchillidae; genus Chinchilla; species Chinchilla lanigera. The sequence continues at coordinate 1,072,703 of NW_004955464.1, forward strand.
GTGGTGACACGGGTCCCCATGGTTCCCACAACCAGTCCCACATACCTGGGGTGCTTTACAACTCTCATGACCCCATCCTGCGTGAGTTCACCTGGTGCTCAAGGCAAGTCAGGGCTACATGTTCATTTTAGAAAGTAAGTATTTGGGGTTCAGAAAAGATGACTGGTCTGCCCAAGGCCACAAAGTAATAGGTAAGTGAAATGGAATTCCAGTCCAGTGTTCCAGATGGATGTGAGAGCTCTTGAAATGGACCTCTGCACAGCTCAGTGTCCAGCTGTAATGACCCGTGTCCATGCAGGGATCCCCTGTGGGGAGGTATCACTGGGAGACACCAGACACGGGCCCTGTGTGGGAGGGACTTGCAGATTTGTACCCTAACAGTGACAGTGCACAAAAGTCAGACCTGCTGTAAGTGCCATGAAAGGATTAAGATGTTTAGTAAGGATAATAGTGGCATTTGTTGAGCCTTTATTTTGTGCTAATTCTTATCCTAACCACTCTGCTGGCTCCCAGCAAGGGCTTATGAATTGCCAGCCATTTTATACATTTTAAAATAAGATCAAGGATTGCTATTCGTTAAAAGGGAAGAATCTTTAAAATTGAAATTGCCCGAGTATCTTCACACAGGAGCGGCTAATTATCTGGGGAAATGAGAACCTGGGAGGAGCTGCTGGGGCCTGTTCTTGGGAAACGGTTAAGGGTGCAGAGTCAGGAGGGAAGGACAGTGGGCAGCACAGGATTCTTGCACAGACGTGGGGTCAGAGCAGCAGGGAGGGCGAAAGGCAGGCATTGCCCTCGAGCAGCTGGAGACTACTCCCGATGGACAGGGTGGCTCCAGCTGGAGCCCCATGGAGGGTGGGGCTCCCCCTGCTCAGCCCACCCTGAGGACAAGGCACAGAGTTTCCAAGGCTATTTGTTTGTAGGTTATATTTTTCCTGAACAGAATCCAAATTTCTTTGTTTTCACAGACAGCACCATAGTTTCCAAAGGAAAAAAAACATAAACTTATTGGGCCAAGGGCTTTCCCTGAGAAATATCCTAATGGCTATGGGCCAAGACCCAGTTCCACCAAACACTGGACTCAGAACAACTGGCAGCAGGCTGGGGCCTTCTCCAGGCCTCGCAAGGAGGCTGGCTTGAATTCATTCCCTGTAATGTGCCTTGTTGTCTCCATTCCAACTAAACTCCCACCTAGGGCTGTAGGAAAGCAGCACACATGTGGCAGGACACCTCCCAGAAGGCATTCGGGTAGTCCCTGCGAGGTCAGCCTGGACACTCATCCTCCTGAGCGTTCCCTGGAAGCGATGACCCTGGCTCCCATCCTGGACATCAGCGTGGGTGGTGGCTCTTGCAGTGCTCTGCAGGCCTCCCATGGCCTTATGACTGCATCAGCTTCCTAGCTACATGCCCTCACCCCTCCAAGTCACCCTCACCCCTCCCTGGGTGCCAGGGCTGAACTCAGGGTGGAACGATGGGAGTGCAGCAATCAGGAGTGCGGCTGCAGTAATAGGGAGTGTGTAATTTGTTGCAAACTAGAAAATGAACAAAAGCAAATGAGTCTGTCTTTATTGTCACCACGCACAGCAATTCTGAGCAGTGTCATGGGAGTGTCAGTGCGTGTACATGGGAGTGATGCGCCCGAAGCTGGTGGCAGGAGATGGGGGAGTGAGGATTTTATCTCCTGACTGGAAGGACAGGGATAAAATACCCCCCACTACCTCCCCTAGGTATGCCACTGCTGGGAACACCTTCCAACCCTGTTCTCAGGGTCAGAAAAAGGTAGAGTGGTGGTTAGCTGGTCAGTAGCCGCTCACTAAGGCCCATAGTGTGCAGGTCTATGCTGCCATTTCACAAGCGTGAGCTCTACTTTCCCAGCAACCCTGAAGCACACACATCTATGCATCTCCACTGGGTCATTCATCAGAGGAGGGAACTGAAAAACTCATCCAGCCTCCTAACATCAGGAAGTAGGGAGACATCAAAAGCACCCTGTGCAGCTTGGAGTCTCATTTCTCCGTTCCACCAGCCAACCTATGAGTCCTTAGCCTTGTGCCTGGAATAGCATGTCTTTCAAGACCCAGAGCCACACACCACACATCCTGTCCTTCAGGAGTGCACAGCCTCATGCAGAGAGAAGCTCGTGCAACTCCACCTGCTTCAGCTTAGCATGAGACAGGTGGTTTTAGGAGTAAAGTGGACCGACACATCACCCTACTTAAGATCCAAAGGGTAGGAAGATTGGCAAGAGAAGGGATTAGCACTGTTGAATTTACCAAGCAGACACTGTTTGGATGCTGCACACATGCTTTCCTGCTGGAATCTTACCACAACACCTCTGAGGTGGGGCTCACTGCTCTGAGTTCTCACAGTGTTCAGAGAGATCAGGCATCTCACCCAGCAGTACAGAGCAGCTAAGAGCAAGCAGATCCAGGATTGGAGCAGAGCCCTCTCTGATTAGAATGGGTCCTCTGCCCTAGCAGCCTCCTAATGAGGAGGGGGTGGAATGCCTACCCCTGAGGTTTTCTCAGGGACTGGGAATACATAATGTAAACAGGAGGACAAGGTAAAGGAAAACAGTAATTCCTATTGCTCTTGTGCCTGACAACATACAAGATGCCTTCTCGTCCATAATCTGACTGACTCTCTAGGAACTTGGAGGGGCAGGCACTGTCTCCATGTATGGATGAGATCACAGAGGCCTCAGTGAGGCTATGCTGCTTTCCTGAGGTCGCACCAGCTGCTGCAGAGTCTGGGGGCGTGGCCACCCTCCCGTGTGTCACCAGATGTAAGCAGTAGGTACACTTGCATCGAGGCAGAGGCTTTACCCAAGGAGGTCAGCTGTGTAATTCCAGCCCTCCTGCTTTGCAGACAAGGAAATGGAATCCAAAGAGCATAAAAAATGTGTCTCAGTGGTGGAATGGGGGCTAGATCACAGCCCCAGAAGAGCACACATGCTCCCTTTCTACCCCGTGACATGGAGCACATTATTCACTTATTTCCTCACTTGGGTAAGGTTGCCCATCACTTGGGAGGGGGCCTCTCCCTAAAAGATTTCCCCTGATAACCCCCAGGTCCCCTGCAAATGCCACCACCACATCTTGATGCTAAAACTTGCAACTCACTAAGACACTTAAGCCTGTTTTCCAATAGAAAGCGAACTACCCCCCCCCCGAAAAAAACCCAATCCAACAGTCAGTCCCCCGCAACAGTGTCACATCTCACATAAGCCCTGTCTCATACATCTCTGCCTTCCCTGGCTGCCTTGAGATTCTCTGCCAATTCTAAACCAAGCTATAAAACTGCTGCACTGCAAATGAATTTCCAGGTTTCCACACTAAGATCCTATAATGATGAGGATTAAACAAGCAAAGTAAAGGCTAGATGACTTCTAAGAATGCCAACTGTGCTTTGTCCAGAGCTGGTCTGGGTGCTACAAAGCAGAAGCTGTCATTGTCGCTGCTTTGGGACATTGTAAGGTGTAAGTCAGAGCTCAAAAAGACAGGGCAGAGTTGGGGAGATGTCTAGGCCTGGGAACTGTTAAGTATTCCAGGGGAGAAATGAGGCTCAAAGAGGTTAAGGAGCACACTGAAGGTCACCCAGCTTTGCAAGGAGGTGAGAAAGAAGGCAGAGCGGCCGGGCTTTTGAAGAAGCATGTATTTATCACTCTCAAAGCCAAGAGGCTGCAAGTATGTTCTGGCGGCCCAGGCCCCTGGCTACCTCCTACCTGTGTGTGTCCTCTTGTCCCACAGTACAGTGAGTTCTACCTGCATGGGGCGGCCTGAGGCAGGAGCACTTCCAGGTCATCCCCTTTCATTCTGCCTGATTGTGTCAGATGAAGTTGGGCTCCACCCACTTCTGGAGGACTCCTTCCCGCTCTTTGAGGGAGGCGCTCTGGCAGGCCTCCATGGTCAGTACTAGCAGCTATCCTGGGGCCTTGGGGTGCTGTTAAGTGCCAAGGCACTGCTAAGGCCCCACCACCGTCAAGGTGAAGCTACCCTCTGCCTTTCATACCACCCCCTGTCAGTGCAAATAACTTTTACATTTCTGGGAAAACAAACTTGGGAAGGATTTGGCCAGTTTATTTTAAGGAAGAGGTAGTAAAATGCCTCCTATTTTACATTTCAGAAACTCACTCTGACTTTCTCCTGTTGTGACCACTGAAATTCATTTTAGGGCTGGGGATGGAGCTCAGCGGTAGAACTATTGCCTACCATGTCCATGGCCCTAGGTTCCATCCTCAGCACTGGAAAAGAAAGAAAGAAAGAAAGAAAGAAAGAAAGAAAGAAAGAAAGAAAGAAAGAAAGAAAGAAAGAAAGAAAGAAAGAAAAAGAAAGAAAGGAGAAAGATTACATTGTTTTAAAGATTATATTGTACTGTTTTAAAGATATTGTTCTTTTGTTTCCTTCCATAAGCCTTCATTTTGGTGCAAATAAAAGCAATGAAAATGGGACAAGGTATCCTGCTCAACTTTTCCCTGGTAGTCCTTGCCCCATTCATTCAATCACTCATTCATTCACAGTGGATTGAACTTAGAACAAGCTGCCATGGCTGGTCTTAGCCCATCTACTAGATCATCCTTGACCCCAGGAGCTTTGGAGGAGAATAATCTAGGGCCCAGCCCTGCCACCCCCACACAATTACCACAGCCCTCCTGTTGTCCTCTCACATGCCCAGCACCTTCCCCGTCGGGTCTGGCCCTTGCCTCTCCACCTGCTTGGAAAACGCTTCCTCCTGCTCTTCCTCTGGCTTCCTCCACACTGTGTCCAGGGCTCTGCCAAATACCACTTGTTCAAAGTGTCTTTCCGCACTTCAGTCTACAACATGTGCCCATCCCTCACCACACTTGCCTTTGTTTGGCCTCCACATCTCTTCATAGCGTTCCTTACTGCCTGAAGTGCCATATTTATTCTTTACTTAATCTCTTTTTCCTCCAGGAGGAAGTAACCTCCATGAGAGAAAACACTGACTAGTTAACTGCTGTATTCATGACCCCTAAGATAGCACCTAGCAGATGGCAGCCACCAGAGATACCATGAACAAAGAAGGAAGAAATCAAACTTACCTTCTTCAGCTTCTTGTTTATGAAATAAAGTAATTTCAGGGAGAGATCTCCCAGTTTCCAAATGCTTAGAAACTGGGAGATCTGTAGCTACAATCCCATGAGAGAGCATCTGTGTTAGCTGCAGGTTAAGAAACTATCCCAAACCCTGAAGTGGATCCCTATTGGTCAGACAGAAGACAGTGGGCCCTGAGAGGTTGCAACCTAGATACAGACTCAGCATCATTACAATATCTGACAATGGCATTGTGCATATGCCTGTGTGTGTGTGCACATGTGTGTGCATATGTGTGTGTGCGCAAGTGTGTGCATGTGTGTAGAGATGTTGTAGCTGATTAAGGGAGACAGACTGGTAAACAACGTTAAAGTGCTAGCAAATGTCAGCAGCTGAGTCTACATGGCCGAACATGCAAAAGGAACCAGTTCCGGGGGCAGGGAATAGAGCTCAGCGGCACAAGTGCCTGCCTGGCAAGCACAAGGTCCTGAGTTCAATTCTCAGTACCCAAAAAAATAAAATAAAATAAAATAGGGCCTCACTGTGTAGTTCAGCCTGGGATTTTGGGGCCGGGGATATAGCTCAGCAGCACAGTGCCTGCCTGGCAAGTGTGAGGTCGTGAGTTCAATTCCTGGTACCGCAAAAAAAAAAGAAAAAGGAAACAGTTCCCTTCATTTGAGGCAGGTAGAGGTTCAGAAGGTCTTGCTGGAGGAAGTCATACTTCAGCTAACTCTTGATGAACAGGGACTCACCAGGCTCCACAAGGATGGAGTCAGGGGACTCTAGGCTGACAAGCAGGCTGTCCAAAGGCCTGGCTGGCTGACGTGGTCCATCAGAAGTGTAGCCTGGAGCTGGCGTGTGACTGAAGACCAGGCTGAGGAGTGAGCAGGTATCCAGACGATCAGCCCCGAGTCAGACAGACCTGAGCTCAAGAGCTGGCTGTGTCCTTGCTGGGTTCAGCCTCCTGGAAACAGATCCTGGCACATGTCCAGGTGCTAATGGGGGCACGGACAGGACCCAAAGCCCTGGGAGTCTTTATTTGTTTAAAGAGAAAATACTGAAAAATGCATCCTTGCTTTGATTTGCTTTGAATAATGATGTTTATGTTGAACTTGAAACTCATTAAAAGAGGGTGTGAGGTTTTTGTTTATGTAGGATCACAAAAGAGGCAGAGAAGCCTCCACTAAGGTGATCATAGAATCCTGAGTCTGGTCTCTAGCTCCTCCAGGGGTGCAGGGAAAATGAAGAGGTGCAATAAGTCAGACCCAGGAACTGGAGTTGCACACAGCTTCCATTCTCCTGGAGAGAGTTTCAAAGCTTCTGAGTACCACCTCCTTCTTGTCTAAGGCGCTATTTCCTTTACACACCGACTGTGAGGGATTTCAAATAATGGGCCCGAAAGCAGCTGGTATGCAGCAGGTGTCAGCTGAGCCTAACCATGTGTCCTCTGCAGCCTCATCCTGGTTGTAAAGGTGTCCTCTGAGTCCCCGGGGGCTGGCCCTCTCCACAGCCTGTCTACCTCCTGTGCAAGGAAGCACTAACCATTGAGTGCTTGGCAGGGGGTGAAGTTCACCGAATTTCCTCGAGGCTGTTTTGACCTTCAGGACACAGCCATGATGAACACTGGGAATCTGGGGATTTGTTGCCTAGAACCCACCAGATTTAAGGTCTTTTAAAATTTGAAACTTTCTAAAATTGCTTTGGAAATATACACAATGCACATTTTTGTTTCCAACCGTTATGTTTTTCCTCTTCTTCTTTTCCACATTTAACTTAAGGCTCAAACGCAGGAGCCAAACTTGAAATGATCATAACATTGGAGCAATGAAAGCGACAACAGCTTACTCTCACACGGCAGGAGGACCTACAGTCCGTATCTAATACTGCTACCACTTATAGCAAGAATTATCACAGGACCCCAAAGAGGGAATGGAGGAGAGGAAGGATCCTGGGCCTTTGATACTACAGTCATAAACTATTTCTGAAATGATTAAGTGATAAATACAGTGAATTTGCCTTCAGTTCTGGGAACCCCAGAAGACAATAATTCTTAAAGACAGAAGCTGTTATTTGTATTAAAAGGTCCAAACCTTGGGCGCGTGCAGCTTCAGTCTGTTTAAGCAAAAGATCACCACGTCCAGGGAGGAGGAGCTCAGATGTGCAAAACACCTACTACACACCGGTGCTCTGGGGAAAGGCTCTTGCATGTGTCTCTTCCTGTGCTGTTTGGTCATTTTCAAGCTGTCATGTGGAGCATGGAGGAGTCGCTTGGAGGGCAGAGACACTAGCAGTGCTGGGTATCCACTGTGTGTGAGGACCCTGGTTATGTGAAACACAATGGAAGTGCATGGAGAGAACGCCCCTGGCCTGAGAGGAGCCTGCCTGGGCTGATGAGGGCCAGGCACAGTGAGTGCTAACTCTGTCCCCACAGCCTGGCATGGAGCCCCACACACCTGTGGAGTGTAGAACATTCCACTCTATATGCTGGGACTCCATGTAGGAACCTCAGTCTCCTGATTCCTCAGCCTCCTTCCTGTGACAGGGACATCGGTGAGACCTCTCTCATACTGCAATTGCAGAATAAGTGAGCTAATAGGTGTAAAGTGCTTAAGACAGTGCTGGTGAGTAGTTTAAAAGCTGCAGACATCATCACAGTGGCCTTGCCTGATGCTGGCACCCCAGCTCTCCTCGCCCTGAGATGTGGCCCTTTCCTCCCACCTAGAAACAAGAACATGTGCCTGCCTCGGGCATCGATTTCCTAATTGGCCAACTTGAGATCCCTATTCAGGCCTGCCCAACAAGAACAGTAAAACACACATTTAATTAGTTCTCTAAATGTCCAGGTCCTTAAAGACTGGCACACATTCACCTCAAAACAATTACATGAGGTCAGTATTGCTAACCCCCATTTTGCAGATACAGAAACTGAGACCCATTAAGTAATTTTCTCAGGTGGGGACTGAATCCAGGCCAGAGAAGCTGACTGGTCTCAGGGACTAGGCCAGGCGAGGACTGCAGTCCCCACCGAAACCTGCACAAAGATTTTCCACCCACATCCTGGGCTGGGTGGGGGTGTGGGCGCTGGCTGGCCTAGCAGGGTGTGGCCGGAGACCAGGCCAGGCCCCAGCAGCGGCCCCAGCTCAGGAGGGCCCCACTCCCAGATAGGCGTCCTCACGTGCCACCCCTCCTTGGCCTCAGCTTACCCACGTGTGCACAGGCCCAAAGTACGCTCCAGGAAAAGGTGTGGAAACAGCCCAGGTTTCTTTGAAGATTCCTATTTTCAGCTAAGACAATTCTGAGCATCTTACACTCTCCTCCATCATTATTTATTTGATAGTTTTTAATTTAAAAATAAAAGTTTAATTTATCTCAGCTGTCACCCAGAAAATTGGCCTGTGATTTATCCTGTGGTTGAGCCCTGCTCCAACCCTCCCTGGCCTGTCTGGGCTCCTGTGGACTTCTCTGTTGCTGAGGACTGTTTATGGTCTCCTTGACGACTGGCTTGGAGGAAGTCTGAACTGAAGAGGTGCATGGTCTCTCCTTCTGCCTTTTTCTGCCCGGGGACCTTAATGGAGCCGCTGTAATTCACCAAGTCTGCCATCTGTGACTGGGGATGACAGGGGCTCCTACAGGTTGCCGGACCCAGGAAGCTGTGTGTCCGTGCCTGGCGGCAGGGGACCACAAGGAGGACTTGGCCTCCCTCCTTTGGGCCCAGGAGCTGCTGGGGGACTCGGGGACCAGGGCACAAGGTGGGGCTCTGCACAGAAGGGAGGGGACAGTTCAGAGCAGCCACATAGCCCGCACCCGGCATCCAGGATGGGCAGGGCTGAGGTCGCCCTCAGGGTGGGGAGCCTGCGCTGACGCCTGGTGCACCTCCCACATGCTGGCACTTTCCCACGCTGGTGTCTTCACACACGTCTGGGAGGGGAGACCACTGTGAACTGGACCCAGAAGTCAGTCACTCGCCCAAGAGCGTGGGCCTGTGGGTGGCCAGCTGGCCTCACCCGAACCGAACTGTCCAAGCCTCTGCCCACACTGCCCTGGGGAGAAAGGGCCAGGCAGCAAGGGCTCTCTCATCCCTCCCCTGTCCCCCGTGACCCTCCCCGAGTTCCCCCGACCACATCTCCCCCACCCTCCCGTGTCCCCCTGTTCCTCTGTGTCCCTGTGTCCCCTCAGTGTCCCTCCCGTGTCTGTGTCACACCTCTTCCCATTCACTGGGCCACGGCTGCACACCACCACCCACGTGGGCAGCAGAAGTCTCCCCACCTCCTGCTCACCGACCCAGAGCCCCCAGCTGCTGTTGCCTCTGCCCCACAGGCCCAGCCCTGACACCCTGTGGCCCAAGTGGTCCCCCAGTTCCCCAATCCACTCCTGCCAGGGGCCAACCGGGAGCACCAGTTAAGTCTTGGGAGACCCCAACCTCTGCATCCTATGCTCTGCCCAGGGCCCAGGAAGCAGGCTGGACAGATGGCATGGAGGCAGCAGAGGCTGGTGGCTGGCTTGCCCAACAGCCATGCTGTTCAGGACCCCCAGCACACCTGGGCTCAACAACCTGGCAGATTTGCCCACCAGCCCCTGCTCCCTCTTTAGAGGTTGGGCTCAGGTAGGACATCCAGGCAAGGGACAGAAAATATGCCTGTCCCTGCACTGGGCCCCAGGGATAGCAGTGTGACCTGGACAGTCCCTGCCCTTGGGAGTCCCTGCCTAGCCCTACCACGCAATCAGCCAGGTAACAGGTCATTTCCACAGGAGGCGACATGCCACTTCCCACAGTGGAGCTAGGAGGCTTCTTCTATCTGCCTTCCCAGTCTGCAGTAAGAACCTGCATCACACTGAGGCCCCAGAGCACCAGGTGGCTTTCTGACACTGGGGCCATGCATGGTATAGCCCCTAAAACACCAGGGCTCTAGCTCTGTCCACATATGCTTGCCTGAAGGTGACCCTAGGCACCTATGAAAAAGGAACAACCATGGTACCCGCTTTGTAGAATGAGGTATGATCCAGCAAGCAGCACTAAAGGTCCTCTCTTGGGATATTTGGTCGTGGCCTATGCTTGTTGCCCTTACAACTCCACTGGGCTGTGGTCTCAAGCCCATTTCACAGGTAAGGAAGGTGACCTAGACAAAGTGCTCAAGGTCAGGCTGGGGGGGGTGGGCTCCTGAAATGAGGGCTACCATGACCTTCACTCACCCTCTCTGAAGCCCCAAATGACTGGTTGGGGCCAAACTGTCCGAGGAACTTCCCCTGACCTACATCCTGCTGCTGTACCCCACACCACCGAGTATCACCTGCCCCACCCCCACGCCTCTGCCCAGCTGCACTTCAGCACTGGGGACTCCTCTTTTCAGGAGCTACACTCAAGCGGGATGCGGGGGGGTGTTATAGGATAATCACAGACCTGCTGTGTGCCAAACACTGCATGAGAAGCCCTCGAGGGGGTCACTCCATGTGATGAGAGACATCTCACTGCATGAGCAGGAGAGGAGGAGGGACAGAAGGGAAGAATCAATCTCTCCAACTGTCCTAATAAAAATTCACACCGGGGCACGGAAACAGGAATAGTGTCTAAAAAGCACATGTTTCAGTGTTACTCCAATTCTCTCGCTTAAAATCTCTCCCGGCCTCCGCGGCCTTCATAAAGTCGCACTGCAGAAAGGTACACCCGGCTAGCAACACCAGCAGTCCGCTCTGCCCACTCGCTCCTGACCTTCTCACTTGCTTCTTCCAATGCCCAGCAATCCCTGCTTCCTTTCTGCTTTTACTTGGTTACATTCCATGCACCCTCAGTCCCCTCCTCGGGAAGTCCTGCTTGTTTACATAGACAGGGCTAGGGTTGTGCTAGGCTCAGCACATAGCACTCTACTGTGAAAAGATGCTAAACGATGTTTCCCCTGGATGTGAGCTCCTTTATGGACAGGGCTGTGTCTTAATCTTGTGCCCTTAGTATCCAGTATATTATGCGCATAGTAAGCATTCAATAAATGCTTAATAGGTGGATACAGAAAAGTTGGGCATAAAACTTATCCCCATTTTACAGATGGGATAATCAAGTCTTATAAAGGGTAAAAATATGTCTAAGGTCAGACAGCTGGTGAGTGGGTGAGATAAACCAGAGCTAAATCTAAATTCACTGAGTCTTGCTTCATTACTGACTGCATGAATACTGAAGATGATTCAAGTTCCTTCAAAGCTGTGTCACCAAACCCCTGCTTCAGACCTGGGTTGTAGTAATATAGCAGTAATAGATACTGATTGCCAGCTTATTGTTAGTTCAGGTACTGGTTTTGGGTGCCTGAGACACATCACACCTCAGGACCTCCTAGAGAGACTTCAGCCGAGGGAGCTGGCTCAGAGAAGTTAAGTGATTGGCCTAAGATTCCATGGCCTTCAAACCCAAGCCAGACCCATGCAGGCAAGAGGCACGTAGCTCCTGACTGGTTCAAAGGCCGGTGAGGGTGGCCACACACCCCAGCTCGGCCCCGCCCGCCTCGAGCAGGGTCCAGGTAAGGTAAGACTCCACAACTTCTAAGGGTCCTCTGGGTTTGGACCAATCTCACAGTGACAGTGAGAGTTTCCTCTGGTCACTCGTCCTCTCTCCCTGGGGTCCAGCATCCACACTGGCACCATCTCTGAGGAAAGGCTCTTGCGTGTCTCCAAGGCACTGCTTGAGTCTAGGTCACCCCAAGAGCTCCCTCCAGGCACTTGTGTTGATTCCTTCATCGAACAAACGTGAGGCCATGCGGTATGCTGGCATCGCTCTTCAGTGAACCATGTCCCCTTGGAGCCCTGGAACTCCAGCTGTCTGAGACAGACGTCCCTCTGAATGGTCTTGCGCTCACAAGAAGTTCCGTGACTCTGTGCCTCACACATGTGGGACCCCATTAAATACTTGCTGAATGACTGAGGAGCTAAGAATTAAGTATCCATTCACCTCCTAAAAGTTGCTTCTAGCACTCCACTTAGACAAAAAAATCTTACTATTCAGAGATAAAAATAATAGCCCTAACAAAAACTACTCTAGTTCCTTGCTTGTATAGTAAAGGAGACCTCCAAACTACTCTGATTCCCTCCCTTTATAGAAAGGAAGCCAGGCAAGGAGAGGGCAGAGTCTTGGGCAGTTCAGGCCTCTGGCTGTGGCCCACGCACTGTGCCCAGGTGGGAGCCCCTCACCTCAGGTGGGGTGTGGCAGATGAGAAGACCCAGGCTGCCATTGCGCAGCACAAAGATGTGTTCGGTCTTGATGCCAGGTCTGGACTTCACCCCAGGCCACCCTAGGAACTCATCCGCCCCGGTCCACCTTCCCCCTGCTTTCTGCTTTTAGGAGGCTGAGAGGAACTGTGAAATGGCAGCCCCTAGGGTTGCAAAGACCTTCCTCTTTACTCTTCATCCTGCATATGGAAGGTTGTTTATCCTTCTGCCAGGTGAAAAAAGAAAAAGCCATTCAGCCATTCAGAATTGTCATCCACCCTTAAAATGGGCCAGTGGTCCAGAAGTTTATTTCAGGGTTCAAATGAACTCAATGGCACTGAGGAAACCTTATGCTCCATGGTGGCACTGGATGAGTAGGAGGGGTCTTCAAGGGCCAAGCACAGTCCAGCTCAGATCCCAGAAGTCCCTCTTCGACTTGGTGCACACCCTGACCAAGGGTCGGCCAGCCCCGGTCCCTGCCCTCCTCGCTGCGGCTGGTACCATCTCAGCAGCCACTCGCGGCGTTATGGGGGGAGTGTCTTAAAGGAGACCAGGTACCCAAGGAATTAAGTAAAAGGCCAACCAAGCAAGAGTACCCATGCTGCAGTTTATAATAGCTAAATCTTGGAAATAGCCCAGATGCCCATGGAAAAAAATGTGGCGTTTTTATACACTAGAGTAGCACTCAGCCATAAAGAAGGATGAGCTCGAGACATCACTTGCTAAATGGATGCGCCTTGAGACCATACTCTTAAGTGAAATAAATCGGACATGTGTAAATATCGCATGGTTTCTCTGGTGTGAGGAAACGAAAAGTGTAAATAAATACCAAAAAGTATAATAGATATCAAGAAATGAAAGAAAATGTTCAAATGAGAAGAGGAAAAGGGGTGGGGCTCGGGACAAGAAAAGAAAAGAAGGAAAATGGAAACAGCTTTCTTAAGTAAGGAGGGGAAGAGGGGCTGAAGGGAGGGGAAGGGAACAGAAAAAAGAGGCAAGATATATCACGTACAGCTACAAATTCCCTAAGATGAACATTATCACATGTACATCTAAAATGTACCAATAAAGTAAAATGGAAAAAAAAGCAACCAGCTGTCCACCCCACCCAGAAATCACTGTCCTGCGAACTGGAGGCAACAGCTCCTGTCTCTGGGGCCCACTGGCCAGGATGCCAGCATCCTATTTCATGGACTAGGGACAATTTATAGTTTTACTGAAAAATAGAATGCCCCACAGATAACTTAAAACGCCAGTTGGGACAGTGCCTGGCAGGCACCTGCTCAGCTCCTCAGGCTGGTTTCCTGGCCTTCCCTGATCAGATTACAGGCTGAAAGGCGGTAGGGTGGTGAGAACGGCCCCTCGCAGCCGGCCTCTGTGAGAGGCAAATGGTGTCACAGTGTGAAGCACTGACAGTCACACCTGGCACACAGTGAGTGCTAACTGGATATTGGTTCCTTTTTTATTTTAAAGAAGAATGAGCTATGCTTTGGAAATCAAGTTATCATGGACAAACACAGGCCCCTGTGAAGTGCAGCTCCACTGGGCTAAGCAGACCTATTTCCCAGCATGTAGTTCAAGGACCAGCCCTCCCCCGGGTGACTGGCTTCCCGCACTGAGGTCTGTGGGCTCCCCAGCCTTTTCTCCCACAGCCAGGCCTTGCCACCAAAAGCATGGAGCCATTCAAAGTACAAGCATCCCCAGTCACCCCGCAGGATTCCCACACCCTGTCGACACGCGCACACACAGACTGCAGTGCACCCATGTGATGCTGCCCAGTGACACTCAAGTCCCTCCTGCAGCAGCAGGTGCAGCAGAGCCCTGGGGCCGGGTGCAGGTGGGCCCAGTGCTGCTTCCTTCTTCGAGAGTGGAGTGTCTTAAGCAGGTTGCTATAATTCTTCCCTGTCATTACCTGCTTAGTTTGCAGTCTTCCTGTACAGCCGAAGCAGGATAATGTCTATAAAACAAGGGTCTGATACGCTGGGGGTGCTGGAGGACACTGACTGCACAAAGCCAAAGATCTGAAATGGAAGAGAGAGGGCAAGGACAGCCCTGAGGTCACTTTCTTCATGGGTCTTACCTAAGGACATGGTCCCTTCGGTGTCCAGCTTCTTTGGGGCTGTTCGCCTTCAACACCAGGATCTTGCCCTTAGCTGCCTCTGCTCTGTGATTGACCTGTTTTTGCTTTGTCTCCACTAACCTGACAGCAGACTGAGTGTGAATGGCTCTTCCTTTGCCCTCCACCTCCATCCCAAATGGCCAGCCTTCTGCCCCTGCCCCTGCCCCTGCTCCTGCCCCTGCTCCAGAGCCCGCTTGGGGAGATCAGGCACTGGGCAGGAAGGAAGGGTCAAAGAAAGGTAGAGACCGCTTCAGACTGGGTCTTGTTTGAAAAGCGCTGCTGAAGGAGAAAGCACCCCTCTCTGCAGTATCTGTCCGAGCGTCAGGTGGAGAAGAAGGAAGGAAAAGGGAGTGGCCCAGAGCTGAGGCCCATGGGGACAGGAATGGGAGAAGTGAGTGCGCAGCTATTCGCCCCACACAGACCACTGTCACCAGCTTCGTGACTGACTAACTCTGCACCATCTTGGTGAGGCAGCTCTTGCTGGCCCCTTCTGTGGATGGTAAAACTGAGGGTGAGCAAAGGATGGCTGCTCCTTCCTCCTAGAACTCGTTCCTCATTTGTCCTAGCTGTCTCCTCTTCCCTCAGCCCTCTGGCATCATGGTGAGACAATTCCTCCTCTAGGAAGCCCTCCTGGACCACCACCCCTCCCAGGCTGCACCAGACCTGCTCATGCCCACAGCGTCAGGTCTCCCTATAGCACAGCCCCTGTGTGCTGCTCTGCCACTACTTGTCCCTCTCATGCTGTCCTCTGTCTGTGGACCCCCTAAAGGCGAGGACCTTGCTTTGACACTGCCCCCTTCCAGAACCTGTCACAGCAGAGCTCAGTGGATGGACCTGGATCAAAACTATGGGCCAGCACCCCCAGCCCACCACCTTCTTGTGAGATTTTTCTCACCCTTTTCTTGGGATTCTGGGGCTCAGCAAGCCAAATCTTCCTCATCTGGACTTTCTAAAGCACACCAGAAAGGATTAGATCTTGTCCCCAAACAATAGGCCAAGTCCAACCCCAATTCTTATGAAGGGGACCTTATTTAATCTGCTACCACCTTGACTCCAATTTTTTTAGCCTCTAGAGCTGTGAAAAAGTAAATTTCTAATGGTTTAGTCACCACAGTTGTGGCCATTGTCACAGCTGCCACAGGACACTTGCACCCGCAGAGACAACCCTCCTCCTCTGGATGGCCCCCATCCTCCTCTGCCCCTTCAGCCTTTAGGGAGCAGCCAGGCCTCTGTGGAAGATCCCAGGATGCACGGACACTAACAGCCTTGTCCCGATTGGGCTGGGGTGCCCATCCCAATGGCTGACAGATGCCAAAGGTTACAAAAACACTTCACCATGCTCGAGGGCAATAGGGATGCCTCCTGAGTGCTCAGAGGGTGGCCGCTGGTGACTAGCCAGCACGTGTTTCTGAGCACCTGGTCTACAAGCAGACCCATTGTACAGAGAGGAAACTGAGGCCTCAGGGGCTGAGAAAACCTACTTAAGATCTCCTAGGCACTAAGTGCTGGTGTTGGTTCCAGAGCCCTGCACTCCCAACCTTATCATTGCTTCACTGAGCTGTCGCAGTCATGACCTGCATGGCATCAGAACAGGGAGGTGGAAGGTGGAGAAGAGTGATTCAAAGCAGCAGTCTTTGTCTCTGTTTCCACAGCCTGGGACAATTAGGGAGCACACCTCTAACTTTCGATTTGTTACAGCAGTGCTAAATTTAAACCTCCAGTGATCTTTATCTGCGATGGGGACAGGCCTCTATGACACAATGAACCACATGGCAATGCCACCAGGAGAGCTCTAGACAGCAGTGCTACCACAGCCCCAAGGGCAGCAGGAAGCAGTCATGTCACCATGCAGATGACATTGTGCTGCCCAGCCCCAAGGGGGTCCCAAGGAGGCCACCCACTTCCAGTACCTCGGTTCGGGCACTGGTCGGTAAGCCCTGGGGCCTGGCCTCACCAAGGCAGCTCCTCTCTGCTGTGGTAAAGGGGTCTTGCACCTTCACAGACACAAGGGAACAGGTACTAAGCACCTGCCACCCACAGGGGCTACAGAACACAGATTAAGGTCAGCTCTTGGAAGTTCACACTCTGCCCCTGGGAGAGAGATGGTAACAGTAAATGAATAAATGTGTGCTGCATGATAAACAAGGAGAAGGAACACAAAATGGAAGAGACTGGGCATAATCAGGTGTGACTTTACATACAGGCATCAAAGAGGCCTCTGGAGAAGGTGACATGTGGGCAGAGGCCGGGGAGGAGAGAGGGTGAAGTCTGAAGCCAACAGGGAGCTGTGACTATAAAAGACCCAAGCAAGCGTGCACTCAGGAAGTTCCAGTAGAGCCAGCAGCTCTTGAAGTGGAGCAGAATGGGTGAGGAGGGCATGAGGTATGGGGAAAGGGTCTGCAGGAAGTTCACTCTGAGCCACACAAGCCAGGGTGAAGGAGCCACCGAGGCAGCCGCACACAGGGCTATGAAAGGACCACCCTGTGGCGAAGGAGAGGCCAGGAGGCCAGGTAGCGGGCTGTGGCAGCCCCCAGCGGACTCTGTAGCTGCGGGATCCAATTAGAGCACAACAGAGGTGACCACAAAGGGGAGAGGGGAGTGCCAGAGGGAAAGGAAGGAAAAAGAATAGGAAGGAGAACAGCTGGAGAATGAGAGGAAAGAAGGTGTTGTGCCTGTCAGACAGGCAGTGTCACCCATTGCTGAACACAAGGCTCTGGAATGGGGGGGTTACCCCCTCCGCTGGGTGCCTCCTGGTGCTCACTGCTGTGCACATCCCCAACCTCACATGTGCCAACCCAACGCAGGAATAACAGTCTCCACTGCACAGATGAGGAATCTGGAGACCAGCACAGCTGACAATTTCTCCAAGGTTACTAAGCCAACATGCGAGTGCTGGTATCAAAGTGAGGCACTGTCTAAGCCCAAAGCCTCTTATTGCCAACCTCACTCTGGCTGGGCATAGAGAAGGGTATAACCATGGTTTATGCCCTCAGAAACCTCCCTCATCTACAAGAACCCCATAAAGTCAGAATCACTACTGTCCCTAGTTTTAGAAATGATGCTCAAAGAAGTTAAGATATTTGCCCAAGTCGTAGCAGCCAGTAAGTGGAGAGCCAAGATTCAAATCTGGGTCTAGCTGCAAATGTCTTTACCACCCTGCACTGTTATATAATGTAGTTGTTCTGAGCTTTAGCAAAGTACATTCTAAACCTCATTTATAGCTATGGTAGGTGTATTAGCTGTCCATTACTGTAACAAATATCTGAGATAAGTCAACTTAAAAAGAGGATTTACTTTGGCTCACAGTTTTTGAAACTTTCAATCCATGACATCATGCTGGAAGCATGTGCCAGAAAAGGCCCATTTGCCTCATGGGCAGGACATAAAAGAGAGAAAGACAGAGAAAGAGACTGGAATCCCGCAACCCCCTTGAGGGACAAGCCCCAGTGACCTACCCTTTTCCACTGGGCTCCACCTTTGAAAGATTTCTACCATCTTTCCATAGTGTCAGGCTGGGAACTAAGCTTTTCAATGTTGGGTCTTTGGGGGCATTCATGGTCCAAACTATACCAGTAAAGATGACAGATGCCAAGCCATCTAAGTCCACCACTACTCCAAGACTTCCTGAGGAGCTTGAGCATGCACACACACCACACCACATTTATTGTCATATATACTGACATGGTAGGTATGGACACACCCACAAGTACAGGAATACACAACATTCCAAAGCCAATTACTTCCTAAATTAGCCTCAGTTATCTGAGTCTCTGGGAGTTAAGGCATTTACACAATTATGATGAAGCCCCAGACACATCTTGTCTTTTCCCAAAAGGAACATAGAAGTAGTATTCAAATTATCTCTTAAAAAGTTAACCAGAAAACATATAGTAAATTTACAGTTAACATACTTATACTCAATTTCCTTCAGAAGTTAAGGGACGTGGTGGACATCGGATTGTTGAAATCTCATATATTCATACATTAGGATTAAGAACTCCACAAAACACCAATTCCTAGTGCCTGGCTTGTGCCCTAGAAATATACACTCACACCACTTGGCTATAACTCAGTCTCCTAGTGGGAGGGGCTGCAGTGTAAAGAAATTTGTAGAAACTAAATCTCTTCTGTGATAGTCATTAGTTTTAAGCCTGTTCCTACCCCTGCCTGGATCTGTGACCCCAAGCAGGTGACTGGCTCGTCTTATAAACAAAGTAAGGGTAATATACAGGCAATTGTGAGATTATAAAAGATCCCTTAAATAAAATGTCAAGCAGACAGTTGATGGCTTCATAAATCTCCAAGCTTCCTCTCCCTTCCAATAAAGAGGTTGATGGAGGGCAGAGTTCAGAGTGCTGACCTTTCCCCTATATGGTACAGTCACTAACTCCCAACCAGCAGAACCTATAATTACTATCTTTGACCACCACAGGAAGAAGTTTAAAAAAATGTCAGATGTTTTCACATATAAAGACAGGCCCAGGCATCATTACCAGGTTGCTAGGTGTTGTTCAGCCACCCACCTCGCTGCAGAGTGGGCAGCAATTAGTGTAATTAGCACAGTGACGAGTGGTGTCGTCCACAATGATAAACAGCTCAGCCTGGCAGAACCAGACTGACCTGCTGCACCCAGGAAGCTGCAGCCCTGCGCATCCACCTGGGAGTGGTGGTGCAGGGTGGCTGAGTGGGAACAGATGAGCCTTGAGTCACATGGAATGCGACGTAATTCCGTCTGTGCTAATCCCTAGCTGTGTGACTGAGGGCAAGTCCCTCACCTCTCTGAGCCTACTTCAACTTCCTAAGTCTCCTTATCTGTCAAATGGGCCTAATAATATTCTCAAGGGGTCATTATAGTTAGCTTTATCATTGTCATCATCATCCCAGCCCAAAGCAGGCTGATGTTGAACCACAAAGGGCAGGAGTTGAAGCAGCCCGTTTCTTTCTCTCTGGCTGAATTCAGAAAGCAAAGCCATAAAGCCAGGCTTGGTGGTGCACACCTGTAATCTCAGTACTCAGGAGGCTGAGGGAGGAGGATTGTTGTGAGTTAGAGACCAGCCTGGGCTACAAAGTGAGCGCAAGGCCAGCTTGAACTGCATAATGAGACCCAGTCTCAAAAGAGACAGAAAAAAAAAAGAAAGAAAGAAAGAAAGAAAGAAAGCAAAGCCCTGATTTGAGGGCTTCCAGGGAAAGTATGGGAGCTTGAGATGCAAAGAATATTGCTATCCAGAAAATAAAGGAGAGGAAGTACCCCTTGATTTGATGGGTTTCTTAAGCTACTATTGTGAATTATCACTGCAAGATGTGAGCATCACAGCAACTTGGGGGTTGGTAATAGAAAACATGATCCCTGCTTAGAACTTTGGATCTAGCAATTCTAAGTTGGTAATTAATATCCTCACAAAAGAAAGAAAATAACACAAGGAGGGTGTGTGTGTGTGTGTGTGTGTGTGAGATTACTGACAAATATTAAGAATTAATAAATTCACCCAGTTGGCAGTGGCTGCATGCCAGTGAGTGATGAAAGCACTGAGTGTGGGGAGGTACACATAAGATTCATGACCATGAAAGTTCTGCAAAAGGTCTATAAAAGGACAGAGACTCAGGGAGGGAGACTAATGGGGGACTGCTAAACTACACTGAAGCCCTGTCCATGAGACTGACCAGGGAGCAAACCAAATGGACATCTGGAAATACCTACGTGAAACTTTAAGTGAAAAGGAATAAAAAAAAAAAAAAAAAAGAAGAATTGCCTCAGAACCCTGAAATGTCTGACCAGGAACAGACCCTGGAGAATACCCAGTTCAGCAACTCCCAATCCCTTCCCCGGAGAGCTTGGGACAACCAAGGCTTTTGTAGCCTAATGCTCTAGAGGCATCAAAATTAAGACCTAGGTAAAATGCAACTTCCCCAGCTGTTGGCTGTCACTGTACCGTTTTCCCTACCTCCTGAGGAGTAAACCTGGGGCTATTAAAGGAATAACTTTAAATCCACTGATTTCTTCACTAAAATAGGAGCTAAGAGTCTGCATTACAGTTAAAAAGCAGAGACTTGGCCCATGTGTCCACTGACTGAGGAGCTGAGGCCCCCACAAGATCTATCTACCTGTCACTGTAACACGGACTTCCTGCTCAGTTGGTATTCTCTGAATGAATATCCATGAGTGACTAGGCTACCATAATGATGTAACCAAGACTACCCACACTGTAGGTAGCTGCTACCACATATTGATTTACCTTAGGGATTAGGTGGGAATTGAGACCACAGCACACAGAAATGCTTGTTCCATATGTTTCCTTTCTTAATTCCTCAGATGTAACTAAGAGATAGAACAGTGGCCCAGCAGGCATGGTGGTGTAGAGTCCCTGGACAGGGCAGAGGGGGTCACGGTCATGGCCTACGGTGAGGTTTAGAATCCTCAGGACAGGGAAAGACCAGTGCCTGGGCTCCTCACATGGTGACATTGAGTGGTCTAGGAACAACAGTTCCTACAACCAAATTGACCATGTGAAGACTCCTGACCACTGCTGGTGGCTCCTTCCTGCTGGGGACAATTTTGCCTTTCCTCTGCCCGCACGTCCCTCTCACATCACCCTCCAGCCTGTTGCAATGTTTATATCTGTGTATAGCGCCCTTCCTCAGGGAGGTCCTTTCTGATCACTCCATTTAAAAAACTCTTCACTGTTCTTCCTCAAAACCAGATGGCTATTTAGTGATTCCAGATCCACACAGTTATTTCTGACTCCACATCAGATACCATTTACATGTTCAACCAGTTTAACTAGTGACACCACAGGAAAAACACACTCCCCACCCAGTTCTTTTCACCGGTAACACTTATTGATTACTATTTTATGTTAATTTGTGGATTATCTCGATTGTAACTGTAATACTAAAATTAATATTTATTGGGCATTTACTGTATCAGGAACTATTAAGTCTGTCATATTGATTCACAATTCCTTGAAATAGGTTCCATCATAAGCCCCATTCTAACAGATCAGAAACTGAGACCCGGAGAAGAATTCAGCAAGTTCATATAGTAAGTAAAGGAGAGAGCTTCCCACCAGACTGTGGAGGCCTGGGTCCAGAGGGCAAGTGCTTAAGGTAGAGCCAACATCGAAGTACCATGCCTGTTTTTGACATCACTTCATCCCCAAGCTCTGTAAAATGCCTGGCATGGAATAGGGCTCAATAAACATTTGTTGGGAGGGAGAGAGGAGGCTGAACAGGAGACTGCTCTCTGGGTGAAATAGGGCTGGGACCCACAGAGCAATCTCTGCTTCACTTGGGAAGACTCACAGGAGACAGCTGAATGACACACTGTCCCTGTCGGGGAAGAGTGCCTCCAGCTGCCCTTTATGATCACTGCAGATGAGCCCTGGAGCCAAGTCAGTGGGCCCAGAGCTTTTCCTGCCTGCAGCAAGCAGCTCATCTGTAATGGAACTGTCCTGCTCCAGGGTCTTTGAAGCATTTGGGTGGGCAGGGCAGCCCTCTGGCAAGGGCCTTGCAACTAGTGAGAAAGAAGAATCCTGAAATTAAGCAGAGGTGTACATGAATGCTTGGAAGGTCTAGGAAGGGAGAGAGAGAGTAAAGGGCTCTTGCAGGACTCTACCTCTGAGAGTCATTGCTTATCTTGCTCAGGAAGCCCAGGACTTTGTGGAGAGCTGGAACCTCTCGTCTACATGTATGGATCACCCTGCTCTGATACCTGACACTGAAACCCATGTTACTGCAAGACAGGGTAAGAATGATGACAGGGGAATGGCAGCAGTGTGAGATGCAAGTTGCCTTATGTGTCCCTGGATGGTAAAGCTTTGGTCCACCAATGTGAAGCAGCAGAGCAAAAAGTATGCTAACATAGGTGAATGCAACTGGTGCAGAGGAATGAGCCCTGGAAGTACTGGATAGACTGGCCCTCCAGCCCACCCCCTGTTGGGCTGGACCCACACACTCTTCTTGGAGAAGCTCACCTCTAAGCCCCTGATCCTGCTTCCAAAGCTCAGCAGCCCCACCTCTTCCTTATTTTTCATCAGGCAACCTTCACTAGTCCTAAGGCCTATATTAGTAGCAGCATGAATTATTTATTCCTTTATTCAAATGTAATAAGTCTTTTTAGCTCTACCATTTTTATCAGGATATTTAGGGTTTTATCTTAACATTATGGTCATAGTGTTATACACATTTTCAGTCTACCCCCAAACTATTTCTATAAAAGCCCTACTATTTTACTGCACAATTCTGCAGAACACAAACTTATTTCAGGAATATACATAAACATATATGTCATATGATATATATATATGATGCTAAAACAGAAATGTCTATCAGTTCACCAAAAGCTTCCCCACATGCTGCTGTGACTTCCTCACAGAAGTTCTTTGAAGTATCAATCACCGTATTCGATATTCAGAGGAAGAAACTGAGACTCGCAGTTGTTAAATGACTTCTTTAATGGAACCAAGGCCATTTTTTCAGTCCCCATGTTCCCCATAGCACCTAGCACCGTGCCTAGCACATGATGAGTAGTTGATCAGCAAATTATTCTGGGAGAAATGAGTCCTGTCTCTAGATCGTTTATCTAACAATGTGCTTCATGAGTGTCACTTTGTAAAGAAAAAACATTGAGGGGAGGAAGGTAATTAAATTTTTTGAGCTCCTACTGTGAGCTAAGAAAAACATTAAACTTTTTTTGAACACACACAAGGTGTGAGATTATTTTGGTTACTCTATGTTACAGATGGGAAACTAGTGGTCAAATATTTATGGGAATTTTTGAAGGTTACACTACTGGGAAGGAAGTGAATTGAGTTTGAATTCAAGTCTATTTTATCCCAGAGCTCAATCTCTTCTACTACATCCATGGAAAACTCCTACCAGTTGTAGAATAAAGGACAATTTTCAGTGGTAGGTGAACAAATCTATTTAATAATTTTGTATTTCTATTTATAGTTCTTAAATGTTTGTAGCAATTAACACTTGGTCTCCATTTACAATAGTATCCAATCCAATCCAATAATAGCAATTTATCATCCGTAAAATCTTTGAATTTTAAAAAAAGTGGGTCATTTAAATAATATTAAATAGATTTTTGACATGTAAGTGAACGCAGCAAAATGGGTGAAGTGATGGGTAGATTACTAAAACGAGAGATGTCATGTCATTATATTACTTAAAACATTTGTGTGTCTGTGTGATTGGTTCTCATAAGCTATATTGGTGGATATTTTTAAAATTACTTAGAAGAAAAAAGAAATCAGAAGAGCCCTGATTCTTGGCCAGTATTTTCAGGAGAGTAACATGCTACTCTTCCTTTCAATGCTCTGTGTCATTTGTTGTTTCTCCACAGAGTTCTGAGAAGCGCATGGGTTCCCTGTAGGA
The DNA here is from genome assembly GCF_000276665.1 of Chinchilla lanigera. Taxonomy (NCBI): domain Eukaryota; kingdom Metazoa; phylum Chordata; class Mammalia; order Rodentia; family Chinchillidae; genus Chinchilla; species Chinchilla lanigera. The sequence continues at coordinate 1,096,442 of NW_004955464.1, forward strand.
ACCAAGCATCAAGGGGGCCCAGTGAAGAGTCCCAAGTGCCCCGCACGCTTGATGCCTAGGGTATGGAGAAACACAAAAAGGCTCTGGGCCCACCAAGACACCTGGCTTTCCATGCCATCTTTGGCTTTTAACTTCCTGTGTCATTCAGGGAAGTCACAGCTGGGGACCTTTGTGTCCCCATAGGTTAAGAAGTTTTGATTCCAGAGCCATTTTCCAACATGAGCTACACCCGGTGTAGAATGACTACAGCTGGCAAAAGCAGCTGCCTCAGTGAGGAGGCTCCTGCTTACCACGGGCACCAGAGCCCTTCCAGGTCTAAGCGGCTGCGATTTCATCACTTCACTTTCTTAGACTGCAAATGACCACACAAGTAGAAATAATATATACAGAGGACCATTAAACGGTCTCCGGATTATGCTTATTATTAGTGTTACACCACAGACAGCGAAGCCACGCTGTGTAAACTCTTACCTGTCCCAGTAGGCAATGAGCACTCTGGTTAATTAACTGTCCACATTAGTATCATTATGCTCTCTATAATTGTAGATAGGAAGTTTATATTTTTAAGAAATGCATAATGCAACTTAGAAATATAATGAACACAATTTATCCTTCATAAATATTCTCATTTTATTTGCTTTTTAAATAAGAAAGCAATTCAAGCTTTTTATGGCAGCTTACTCGTCAGTAATATCCACTGCCTCCCTCCACAGCTTCCATGAATTCCAGTTCCACCAACACTGAACTTGGCCATGTGACTTGCTTCAGCCAATAGAAGGTGGGCAGAAAGGACAACACAGCAGCTCTAAACCCAGGCCTCAGGAAGCTTCATGCCTTCAGCTTGCACTTTTTCAGCATGGGTCCTAGGATGAGCCACTGGGGCCATCCTGAGTGTGACCTTCAGCCTGCTTCTTCAGGTAGTGAACACTCACGCAGCACAGCACTGAAGTCTGAAGCTCCAGGAAAGCTGCCATTACTGCTTAGAACTGGCAGGGGTGGCAGGTGCACAGGAGAACAGGGAGACTGGCTGGGGCCTTCAAAAGGCAGACAGACCTCTACTGTGGGCCAAAGAGCAGAGTCAAGTGTGGAATACTGGCAAGCATGCAGAGTCAGTGGTGGTTTGTTTCACATGAGCTGAGTATTTTGCCTACAGAAACAACAAACTTACAGAAATCATCTAATTTTTACAGCAAATAAAATCTTTTCTCCAATCCCACTTCCAACTAAGGCAGCTAATAATAACCATTTGGAACAAATTTTCTACTCTCTTTAGTCTTTCCAGGTTAAATGCGCAAACGCATGTAAAATACACAGCACAATGCTGAGCCTATGACATAAGCATTCATTAAACATTAGCTGTTTGTGTTAATAGTCGCACACAAACAATCTCAGATGTAGGTTTGTTAAATTCATCCAAAAGTGAGACATGCTATGTGTACTACTCTGCAACTTCCTGCCTTCGCTTCATGTGGTACCACAGGCATTCACCCCCCCAGGTCAGCTCACCCTTTTGGAGGCCATTAGTTCATCCTTTTGAATGATCACATGCTATTCCATGGTTTGAATATTCTATAATGTACTTACCTATCTCCATTTTACAAATAAACAGAAATCGGAGCACTGAGGGAGTCTGTCAGAGCACTTTCTGCCCCTCCCTATTAAGCCCTCCCCTCTGTCTCAGGTTTGGCTGTGGCACACTTTGGCTAATGAAAGGCCCATGGAACTGATCCTGGCCAAAGTTTTAGGGACCACCATGGCATCACCTCTCTTCCCTGTGACATACACCAGTAATATCTCAAACAGGACTTCTTTAGTGTGTGTCTCAGAGTAAAGAGCTTGGCCCCAATCAGGTTGGGTTTATGAATGCACCTGAGCTAAATTAATGTTATTTCAAGTGCTGAGCTGTGGGGGTTTGTTGTCACACCATGATTTAGAGAATGCTAGTAGTGTTTCCAAAACCTCAGGCATTTCGATGTGCACTGCAAATACTCAACATCACTGTTTTGGCCAAGCACCAGCATGCTAGATAAATATGTGGGCTGACAGAAAAATCTAGAACCACCACCCCTCTCACTTCATGTTAGAATCAGAAGCAGCCCAGTTCCCAAGTAGGCAAAGGATGTGACAGTATGAAGTCTACACAGCCCAGTAGACTGAACAAGATCTGTTGTATATGAGAAGCCTCTTAGGCAGATCAGCATTACGAAGACCTTGACTCCATTTATCCAGTTTGTGAACTACATCTACACAAACAGGCAACCTTGAACTAAAGTCTGTGATTCTAAGAAAAGCCATGATCCCTTCTTAGAAAGCAGCTGAGAAGGCAGGCACAAAGCAGAGAACAGACCAAACGGTACTGTGCAAAGTCTGATTCCAGCTTCACCATGAGTCAGCAGTCAACATGCTCAGAGGACTGCTCAGAAGACCCAAGGAGGGACAGGAAGTACATTCACAATGAGACAGATTCAAAAGTTTACTTTTATTTTTTTAAATTGCAAGTACAATACATGTTTATTGAAAAAAAAAAACCTTGAAAACAAACACAAAAGCATAAAGAGGAAAGTGGGAATTACTCAAGTATTACAGTGGTGACACTTTTGGGCTAATCACCCACAATTCTTCTTACGTCAGTGCACACATGGCACATGTCATAGTTCAAGGCCAGCTGAACGCGTTTAAGTGTGTACATACATATATTACAAGGCCCTTCTCTCATGGCTCAGCCTCTCCACTCTTCCTTCCAGGTTTAACTTTTCTGTCCCTCCAAACATGCCCACAGTAATATCCACATCTACATGCTGGCACTCCCTGTTCCTGGAATACTCTTTTTCTCCCTACTGCTTTCTCTTCTTCTCCCTGTTTCCACTCACCCTGAAAGTTTCAGTTAATACACCGCCTGCTTACAGGGTGATTCTCTGACCTCTACCCTTGTCAGATGCCCTTCCATGTTCAGCCCAAGAATTCTCTTCCTTTCTTCTCACAGCACTATCACACTGGACTAGTTTTGCTGCCTTGTTACCTATCTTCCTTCCATCTTCCTTCCCCAACTGCAGGCAGGCCCTATGGCTTTTGTTCACCAGCGACTGGCCTATAGTAAGTACATGAAAACTGTTAAACATATTAATAAAATATTTAATAACATGTGCATCCTCTATTTCTGAAATCTCCAAAGTACCTGGCATTTTTCAATAAATACTTACCAAAAGACTAAATATAGAGAGGGCTAAACACATGCTCATATGTCTCATGACATTTATAAACTAGGTAGGCAGAAACTTTAGCAAAAGGAAGCCTCAATATAAAATTTAGAGCTACCTTCCTAATTCCTGCCTTCTATACTAATTCTCTTCAAACTGGAAAAACCCAAACGAAATTCCTAACTTAAGATCTATATTTACTTTCTCACTGGGGGTTTCCTGCAGCCCCAACTGGAAGAAGACACTAGCATTTCTAAAGTTATACTCTGGAATTTGCATGGAACAACCCAAAGAGGCTGGTTTCTCATCAGTCCGGTGGGTAACCTTCCAGAAAGTCGTTCGGAGATCAGGCTTGTTCCACCTGTGGCTCTGCTCCGTGTCTGTCTTTGAATCCTTACATCTCACCAGGAGATGCGGAGAGATGGCTTCATGAACCAGCCCTATAAGCAACACACATCATACTCACTATTTTTGCACTTGCTAAAACTCCACCCTACTTATTTACAAAGGAGCCAGGAAATGTAGTGGAGCCATATACACAGCTGGAAAAGGAAAAGGGTTTGGTGGACACATTACAGTTCTTCTGCCAGAGATGCTAAAGGAAGGAGCACCTGGTCTTGAGTGATTCAAAGTACAAGTGATTTTGATTTATGGATATGGAAAACACTTGTTTTGATAAAAAAAAACTGTCCACCCTGGACATGAGAAAGTTTCATCCCAGGTTACTAATTTTGAGTAAAATAATGTCAGCTCTAAAACTGAGAAACCACTAATGGTGACTACTCCCAGACAAATTCTAAATGAGGTCATATATATAAATGGCTTTTGTAAAATGTGAAGATATAAAGATTACTGTAAAATCTTGGGATCACAGGAATTATCATAAGCTAACATGGTATCTGAGGTACAGTAGATAATAAATGTGTTGTGTACAGGAACTTCAATTCTGCATCAAGGCAACTATCTTATTGATGAATAACTCTAACTTCAGAAGGTGCTTCCTTAAAGTTTTCTTCTCTAAATCCTAACCAATACCCTAGCTCAGACTGCAAGGTCTACAGAAAAGTCCACTCACTGAAGTGACAGCAGCACTGCTACCTGCAGAAATGTAGCACTCAGCCTTCCCCTGTGGTGTCAGGCCTCTCCCCTACCGCCACCCTCCCCTCAGATCTCTGATTGGCCAAACCGGCTGAGCTTCACTCTCACAATATTTCTGATGGCGTCTAACCAGTAGCGCTTACTAGAAGTACAGCACACTCCCAGCTCTGGGCATCATGTCCTTCCTCCCTGACTACAAGTGTTTCATGAGTGAAGATGCTGCCGAACAAAGTCCTGCATAGGAGAAGGCAGGACTTGGGAGGTAACCTGGAAGGACTCTGGCTAATTGCAATCTTGAAAGTTTCCTGAAGTTCTGCCTGCAGACTGGGATCATCTTTGCCCTTAGCAAACACCTAGGTGGACTCCCAAAGGCTCTAATGTAGAACTACGTTGTACTGGGTATCTTCTCTGTATAGTATCATGTTAGATACTGTGACTACTATGGAGACCAAGAGATACTTTCTTTCTGATTCCTTTATGCTTGGCCTCTAAAAGGGTAAAACAACCTTTTAAAACAATAAAACATCTGTACAAAGAAATATGGAACAACAAATAACAGCCTATTGCTAAGGGGACATCACTGGCTTCGATTTTCCATGTGGGGACATGTGTCAAGAGTAACCATTCTGGGGGCTGGGGATTTAGCTCATTGGCAAAGCGTCTGCCTGGCAAGCGCAAGGTCGTGAGTTCAGTTTCCAGTACCGGAGAAAAACAAAAAAAAAATAAAAAATAAAAAAGAGTAACCATTCCGCCCCTTCTCCCAAGCCTTATTTACTCCCAATTAGAAGGGAAAGGAGTTACCCGATTGTTGGGTTCAGAAGAGAACCCCGAGGATATACACCTCAGCAACCTGCTCCTGATTCTCGGTCAGTTCACCCTAATGCACCTACACATACACAGACTGTCCCTTTGGAAGTAGCCCGCAATTGCCATCTTTGACAGGACCAGTCAGCAAGTTTAATTCAAGAGTGAGGCTCAGGAGATGTAGAAAGGTTTCCTACCTGCTGCAGCCCCCAGTCCAATCTGTGTCAGCCGTGAAGGTGACGTGCTGAACCCCATTTATTTGATTCCCCTAACTTTCCGCTGAACGAAACACAGAAAGGGATGTTACACATTGCCCCTTTCAAATCCCAACAACTATAAACAAAAACTAATGAACTTTTAAGAGAGTGCAAGAAGGGAATTTCATTCAGAAGCAAGGAAGGTACTATATGGCGGAGACAGAAAACCTCTGTAAGCATGATTTAAGCTAACATCTAAAAGACACAGAAACTGGCTAGGGAGGAGGGAGGAAGAGGAGAGGGCTCACACAGGGGTTCACAGGCAATGGCAACTTTATCGTGTTTGGGGAACCAGCAAAGGCCTGTGCAGGAGTCATCAGGACTGCCACCATACCCTTCCACCAGCTCTGTGACCTTCCAGCCAACCAGACTGCACTTCCTGATTCCCCAGTGACTGGGCAAGGCCATGGGAATAGCTTTAGCCAATGAACCTTGTGAAGAGAATGGTGACATTTTTAATTTTTAATCAAAGACACTTAATTACCCAGAGAAGACCCTTCAGAGATCCCTTCCTCTCTACTAAGAGAGCCTCCAAGTAGGCACACCATCAGCCGGAGGCCCTGAGAAAGGAGACACAAACAGACACCCTGCCAATCTGCGCAGATATGTACCTGGACAAGACATAAAACTCTGTCACAAGTCACTCAAGTCTAAGGATTATATTTTATGATAACATAAAAAGTGATTTTGATAAAGCCACAAACAGTGAGAAAACTAAATGAGAACAGAAGTACTAGCAATTCAGGCTAAAGTTCCATCAGGGGACTTTGATGTATGCCAAATATTAAAACAAGCTACTTTTTGCTACTTGACTATGGAAACACTCCCTTAATTCCACTCTAGAAAAAAAGTCATCAACAACATTCATCAAGCACCTTCTGTCTTCACCCGTGCCAGCCACCTTATTAAACACTGGAGAAACAAAGTAAGAATGACAGTTTCTGGGCTTGAAATCTAGGATTTAAGAAGACAGGTACAGGTCATGTGGTAGACATTCTTTCCTTCAGGTATATGAAGAAGAGAGCCAATGAAAATCATAACTATTTGAGGATGAGGTAGGAGATGAGGAAAATCCTCAGAGCAAATTATTCGAGCTGGGCCTTGAAGGGTGAATAGGAGTTTGCCAATTCTAGTTTGACTGAGGATAAATAAAAGTAAACCGAAAGAAGGAAAAATGTTAGAGAAAAGAAACATGTCTGGAGTGGCTGAGATGCAGAGGAATGGAGGGAATGTGGAGTGCAGGGTGTGGTAGACTGCATTACTATTCACAAATACTTGCTGTCCCTCCCACTGACATCAGGCTTGGCCATGTTAACTGCTCTCGGCAGCAGCTTTAGGAGCCATACTCTTTCCTCTCTGCCACGACAGTTAGCCCTGTTTTAGAAAGAGGGTCCCCAGTCAGCCAGGGTCCCTGGGCATAGGGGCAGAGGGAGAGGCAGAGACGTAGCCAACTTGTGATGGACACATAGTATGAGCAAGGTTTGACTCCCTGGCCGTCCACCTGTAAGAGGTGTGCACTGTACACTGCATAACCTGGCCCAGACAGAAGTGTGCAGCCATCCTAGCCCCTACCTTCTAGGCACATAGTAGTAGGACTGCACTTCCTTCCACCTTTGAAGTAAGGCATGGTCACGTGACTAGTCTGGGCCAATAATCTGCGAGAAGAATCATGTGCATCATTTCTGGGAGGAGCTTTCAAACCCAACACAAATTCATCATACTTTTTTCCCCCACCAAAGTAACTGGGATAATTGGAAACACGTCAACAAGAAACCTTCTCCAGAATAGGTTTCTGAGTGATATACTGAGCACAGCCCAGACTCTAAACACATAGCAAGGAATAGTTTCAGAGCTGGGGATATAGCTCAGTGGCAGAGTACTTGCCTAGCATGTGTAAAGCCATGGGTTCAATAGGAGGGAGGAGAATTCATTATTTGTTAAGGCACTGGTAGATTTTAGGATGTTTGTTACAGTGGCACAACCTAGCCTCTACTTACTGATACAAACAGGGGGCAATGTAACAACAATAAATACAATGTTCAGTTAGAGGACAATAGCTAAGAACACTATCAGAAACTGACAGGATGAGGATGTATTTGGTGAACATATCACCTGTGAAAATTTAGAAGGCAGCATGTAAACCTACAGAATTAAAGCAGGACAGTATAAAACAGAATGTTAGCAGCATGTGCTGGTGGCAGCTGGATGTATTTGGGAAGCCATTACAAACAGCAGATGAGCTCAGAAAAGTTTCAAGCACATTGTAGGCAGGAATGGTATATACAGACAACATACAATTGCAGAGATTTGTGGGGTTAGAAAAAGCAACTGTTTCTCAAAATACAAAAATTAAGACATTTTCTACAAGAAAGGGCCTTGAAAAAAATCAGCCTTGACATAGGATCAACTCAAGGGATACGAATCTATTATTAAAACTTCTGGACAAATTAAGATGTTACCTAGCATATGCTTTCAATTGCAGGAAAATGCTCTGGAAAAGGGAAGGAGGGCGTGAGTGTCCTACTGACACCCAGTAGGCCTAAACCACTCACAACCCAGCTGAGAGCAAGAGAGTCATGAAAGCAGCAAGAAAAAGAACCATGGCAGAACACTGAGGCATATCTAGGGAAGAACTGTGGCTACAGCAACATGGGGCACCTGGTACCAAACAGAAAAGATGTCTGTATTGCTGTAAGAATTATACTGCCCAAACATCAGCTTGGACTACAGGAAACTGTCTCCAGGACTTAACCTCATTCTGCATCTCCCACATTTCTACCTTGTTTAAAAGCGTATCTCCTGAGGCCCACTGTAATATAGAAAAGGAAGACTCTCTGAGAAGCAAATCCAGTGGAAAACAACAGATGGGGCATTAAACCTCAGGGGGCAGAACCGGGGTCTACTGGAGGAAATGAATGGGGGAGGTCCTCAAAATGTCTTCTCAAGGGGCCAGCATCTACTGTAGCCTTCCCTTTCCACAGGGGTTGCTATCTGTGCCCCACCGCACACACAGAGGGCTATGCAGGGTATGTAACTTTCTGCAGAGGAAAAGACAACGCATCTGGACCTGATATAGACTCTGCCACACAGCACCTAGAAAGTGCGCTTCATGCTGAGGTAGGGAGGGTCTCTATGGCTGACTCCCTTGAGGAAAAAGTGAAGAAACTGTACCCAAAGGAGGAGAGTGCCCTAACATTGGGTGAAAGGAGGGGGGACTCTCAGTCACTAGTGTCCCGCAAGTTCTCTTAGAGAGCCCTCTGGGACACTCGGCAGCATGACACATCTTGAGTTAGACTTGGCCATGTGACTTGCTTTGGCCAGTGGTCCATGAGAAGTGAAGTGTTCCACTTCCAGGTGGATGTGCTGGGAGCCAGTCCATAACTTGCTGAGTTCCCTCTCTTGGCCCAGTTGTGAGAAAAGAAACACAGGACTAGATGGAGGCTCTCCAACAGGAGCTCTTGAGTGCCAAGCAGTGGTGGCGAAACTACGGCTTGCATGCCACAGGGGGCTGTTTGTTATCATTGAAAGCCCTAAAAGGTTTGCCATCACTGGCTTACAGTGACCAGAGCGCCCCCACAGCCCAATTTGAGCATACAGCAGGAGCAAGAAATAAACTTTCACGGGGTTAAAGCCTTTGCGATGTTGGGGTGGCTTCTTACAGCAGGGTAACCCAGCCTTTCTTGAGAGCTAGAAGTGACAGACGAGGCTGGAGAGCAGAAGCGAGATCAGGAAAGGCCCCTTCCATCCAGCAAAGGAGGCAGAACTCTCTCCTACCCCTCTGAGGAAGCCAGTGAAGGCTTCCAAGTTGGGGTACTAACATGAACAGATTTGTTGTTTTGGATGAAATATGTTATTTCTCGACGTAAGGAGAAAATCAGCCTCCTAAGCTGCATAAGGCACAGAAGAACACAGGCAAGATACACATTTACACCAAACCCTAAGTCTTTAGGCTTCTTTAAAAAAAAAAAAAAAAGTTACAAAGACGTTCAGGCAAAAATAGTTCTTCTATGCTACAGGTACCACATCTGCAGATAACTAATACTTTAAAGGAAGTTGGCCAAAATAGAGAAAATACAAGGAAATATAATAGAGATCTGAGATTCAATTTCCAGCTGTCTCTGTTACCGGAGAAAGACACTGAAACTTTCTGGACCTATTTCCTCCTATGCTAGGCCAGGACAGTAATATAAGCCTCTCAAGATGCACGTAGGGAGAACAGTATACATAAACTGCTTAGGAGAATACTTGGCAGATGATTGGTGTTTAATGCATGAAACTTACTTTTGTTACTGTTATCTGTAAGTATAGTTTAGAATACTATTCAGGCAACAGGTAGAAGGGGACGCTGCCTCCTTGGGAAAGTAACTGGATCTTATCATCGCCGCGGCCCTCCCTCTCCCCAACCCCGGCTCAGTGCCCCGCTGGCAGTAGCCTGTTATCCTCTGCCGGGCGGTAAAAGCAGCCAGGTGAGTGCCCGGAGTCAAGAGAAGCTGGCCGATTTCCCACTGATACCAGCCGCCATTGGTTTCTGAACTCTCAAAGCCACAAACAACTTAAAGCCCCCAGGCTATAAATCCATGGCCCAAATCCCACTTTTAGGAACGTCCGGATTAGAACCCAAGGGTTTAAACTGCCGCAGGTGCAAACTCAACCCCAGTCCCAGGCAGAAGGCTCGGGACAGAGCTGACTTCTAACCCTCTGGTTGTTGACCTCCTGCCCTCCAGCTCCTAGCGGGAAAGTACACCCGGTCCTGCCGAATCACGCTATCACATCCCGGCCTTCCATCAAAAGCTCAGGGAAACTGAGGAAGGGCCGGGCAGGGGACTGCTCAATGACTACATCCCCACACTAACTCCCGGAAGCCCCAGGTAGATGTCACCAGCGCCCCTCGCAGACCCGGCACACGAGGCTGGGAGAAGTCCTGGGCTTTGCACACTTGACACCGGGTGGCCCAAGCAGGAGAAGGGCATGGTTCCCCGCTTCGGCGTTCTCGGCGCCCACGCTCGTCCCCGCGGGATGGGGGAGGGACCTGGGACCGCGGGAGAGGAAGCCACTTACAGCGCGCAGCGCTTCCTAGAGGCTGCCCGGGCCCACCTCGGCGGGAGGGGAAGGGAAGGGAGGCTCGCGGGACCGCGGAGCGGAGGAGCGCTCCCGGAAGGCTGGGGCGGAAGAAGCTGGGCACGCCGCGGCCCGGGTCTCCGCGTCCAGCCGCGGCCCCGCTCCCCACGGCCCCGGGCGAAGTGGGGTGGGGCCGAGCCAGACCGCGCACAGCCAACTCGCCCCAGACAAACTTCGGCGCGGGCCGGGCCGACCCCGGCCGAAAGCCGACCCGTCCCCGCGCGCACTTAGCAGCGCGCCTGGAAGTGCCGGCCCCCCCGCCTAGCCTCTCGCCCCCTCGGGGGAGCCCGCACCCCCACACACCCGACCCGCCCGGCGGCCCACCGCCCGCTTCCCGCAGCCCGGCCGGGCCAGACCTTGGGCCCGCCCCTTGCGAGCGGGCGCCCGTCACTGGACGTCAAACCCCAAGACGTCAGCCCACAATGCACCGGGCGGGCCGGCTGGACGCGCGGGAGAGGAGGGGCCGGGAGCGGACCTAGAGGCTTGCGGGGGGGTGGGACGGCCCAACTGTAGGAGTGCGGCAGAGCATTACCTCATCCCGTGAGCCTCCGCGCGCCAGGAGAAGAATCTTCTAGGGTGGGGTCTCCATGGCGACGGGCGGGCCCGCCCTCCTGAGAGCGACGCGAGCCAATGGAAAGGCCTTGGGGTGACATCATGGGCTATTTTTAGGGGTTGACTGGTAGCAGATAAGTGTTGAGCTCGGGCTGGATTAGGGCTCAGAGTTGCACGGAGTGTGATTGAGGTGGCGCGGCGAGAGTGGAGGACGCGCGCTCAGGGGAACAGACGGACAGACTGACTCAGTTGGCCGGGCAGCAGAGAGGTCTGAGCTGCAAGTCTTCCTTTCCTCCCACTTCCTCGGCACCTGCCCGGAGCAAGCGCCTGTGGCTGCCGGCCCGGGGTTTCGGGGAGTGCCTGGAGAACCCGCGGCCCGGGCGCGGCTGACAGCGGAGAGCAGCGGCGGGAAGTTTCCCGGCCCGGAGCCCGGGGACGAGCGGCCCCGCGGCCCGGAGCGAACTTTTGCGGAACTCGAGCGCGGGGCTGAGGAGGGTCGCTCAGAAGGGACCGTCCCGGAGGCCGCCTGCGAGCGGCCACTGCCCCCGGAGGAGCCGGCGCCCGGCACCCCGCGCCCGCG
>NW_004955464.1:1108694-1112878 GCF_000276665.1 Chinchilla lanigera
CCTCCTACGGCGCGACCGGCTTGGCCTTCCCCGCGCAGCCCCAGCCCCAGCCGCCGCCGCACCCCCTGCCCCAGCAGCTCCCCGTGCAGCATCCGAGGCTGCAGGCCCTGAAGGAGGAGCCGCAGACGGTGCCCGAGATGCCCGGCGAGACGCCGCCGCTGTCCCCCATCGACATGGAGTCCCAGGAGCGCATCAAGGCCGAGAGGAAGCGCATGAGGAACCGCATCGCCGCCTCCAAGTGCAGGAAGAGGAAGCTGGAGAGGATCGCCCGGCTGGAGGAAAAAGTGAAGACCTTGAAAGCGCAGAACTCGGAGCTGGCGTCCACAGCCAACATGCTCAGGGAGCAGGTGGCGCAGCTTAAACAGAAAGTCATGAACCACGTAAACAGCGGGTGCCAACTCATGCTAACGCAGCAGTTGCAGACGTTCTGAGGAGGGACTGTGGCGGCTGAGAGCAGAGGAGAAACAAAGTAACACAGACTGACTTGAGAACTTGACAGCTTGCGACCCAGAGAGAAGTGTCCGAGGACTGAAGCCAAGGGTATCCAAGTTGGACTGGTTGCCTGACGGCGCCCCCAGCGGGCATGAGTGGGAAGGACTTGGCGGGGAGCCCCGGAGCGGCTGTCCGCGGGCTGCCCCCTCTGCGGACGACGGGCTGTCCCCGCGCGTACGGGGCGAGGGACTCTTCAACATTGACCAAGAACTGCATGGACCTAACATTCGATCTCATTCAGTATTAAACGGGGGGCGGGGGGTTCCAAACTGCTCTAGAGACTGTAGCTTGCTTCCGTAGTGCTCCTTAAGAACAAAAGGGGAGGGGGCGGAGGGAGGGAGGGTGTGAGGCCAGGCTGAGCCTGCAGGTGAACGCTTTCTGGCCTGCCTTCCTCAACTGTTTATGTACATATATATATATTTTTTAATTTGATAAAAGCTGATTACTGTCAATAAAACAGCTTCCTGCCTTTGTAAGTTATTTCATGTTTGTGTGTCCTGCCCAGTGTTGTTTGTAAATAAGAGATTTGGAGTACTCTGAGTTTACCATTTGTAATAAAGTATATAATTTTTTTATGTTTTTTTCTGAAAATTCCAGAAGGGATATTTAAGAAAATACAATAAAATATTGAAAAGTACTCCCCAAATTATGTTCTGCCTTATCTATAAAGCTAGCTAGATGGAGCTGAAAGAGTTGAGCGTCAGTTAAAATCACTTGTAGTGCTTCTTGCTATCAAGCAGTGTAAACTGTATTCTCTACTAGACTTTAGAAACAAATACACCTGATGCTACCATCAGGTTATACCCTTTCCTTCTCCACTGCTGTAAAGAATTGCTTACCAAAAGACAGTGTGGTGTCCCAGGAAGCTGGAAGAAGGAAGGCTGCCATGGGAGCAGCCTGGGTAATGCCAACACTTAAAAGTTTGGGATTGTATCAAGTGGCATGTGTCATTATCCTTGATAATGTGGGTAGAGATTTAACAATAGATACTTATTCTCAAAGGAGAGCTTGTGGCAGACTTTGCAAAAGATGTATCTATCCAATTTGGAATCTTTCACAGTGCCTAGATTTTAAAAAATGGCCTTTGCTTATGAATATAACAGCATTCTTGTCACAATAAATATACTCAAATAATAATAACAAACCTTGAACTCCTTTCCCTTTACTACTTTTTTCCCCTGCAAGCTATATACTGAAGCTTTTCTTTTCAGTTGCTTGAGTTACCAGGTCTGTAATCTGAAATTACTCCGTAATTAGGAAGAGAATTTAGGAACAGTCAAAATAGAAGTTGTGATGTGGATGAAACTCAGTCTCTGCTTCTCTCTTCCCTCTCCCTCACTCCCTCTTCTCCCCACCCCCATCCCTAAAATAAACCCCTACGCCTAAGGAAATTACTTATATAGCAGTTTAACATTTTGGATTCATACCCATTCAGTATTCCTAAAATAACCTAGTTTAAATAATTATTATATACCACTCTCAAAAGATGCTAACCTAAATAGTATGGAAAGATTCACAAGAGAAAACAAACACCAACGCAGTGATTATGTGTGTAAACCAACCCTCAGCTCTGGAGAAATAGCAGATTTAAACTTTTTACAGGTATACTTAAGAGATCAACAAGGCAGTACTAAACAAAAGAACAATTTTTGCTTGGTTGCTTTTCATCCCGAGAGCCAGTATGACTATCAAGCAGCAAAAGCAATTTGATATCCAGGAATATTTTACAAACCACTACTTTAGGCAGGGCTGTTTGCTCATTAGCCGTGCTCTAGGACCCAACAGGTCTGGGAGTGCTAATACCCTGCCTGTGGCTGTAGTCCAGATAGACAAAGAGTTTCTCTTTAGGAGCAAATCCCAGAGTGGAAGATTGGCCTGTGAAGTATCAGATATAGTCATTGTAGTAACACTTCTTGAACAAAGGGTTACTGGGAGCAGAGCTGTGTTTGCCCAACAGTGAAGTTGCTGGTGTCAGCAACTCGGAAGGTGAGTTGATTTTGACCATATGTAGGAATAGTTAGCAGAGGGACAATAAAGCACTTTGGGGTGGGGCTCTGTAGAAGCTAAACAAGAGCCAACTAGAAAAAGGCAGGCCAGGGAATTAATTACCTGCAAAGGTAGACGAAGCCCAGACAACAGCACAGTACAGAAGGGCACACCACGCCTGTTTGCTTTAGACTTCAGCATTTAAAAACAGAAAAAGTATAAAACTCAGGCTTAGTTGATTCTTTCAACTAACATTCTAAATGTGTGGCCCTGAAATTCTGACCATTCTAACCAAAAGGGGTGGAAAAATAATTGTATCGGAGGAAATTAACCAATCATGCCCTGTAAACTTTAGAAACAGAAAATCAGCTGATTGTAAACACATTTAGTGATTAATTTCATTATGGACCTTCAGTGAGTTATTCTTTGGGTAGCATAAAGAGGATGAAGCTAATGATATATATAGTCGTTATCCTCACTTAATTTGTTATACGTATGTATGTATATTTCAATCATGAGTTCTTAACTCTGGGTCAGGACACAGGTTCATGAACACGAGAGAGAGAGAGAGAGAGAGAGAGAGAGAGAGAGAGAGAGAGAGAGAGAGGCAGAGAGAGCGACAGAGACAGACAGAGGCAGAGAGAGAGAATGATGGAGGGAGACAGACAGATAATATACTATCTGGGATGTGTGTGTGTGTGCTAGCTTTGATTAGGCCTTTCCAGAGTACTGTGTGTCATGAAAGGTAAATGAGCCGTGAACTGAATTGCTTCATGCTCACTATCAGAAACATATTTTTGTGTATAAAAAAATCTGAATCCCAAGCACTTTTACCCTTCCAAACTTCTGCTGACATTCCTCTACTCATCCCTCTGCACGGAACACCTTCTTTTCTGTTTCAACAGATGACTCCTCCCCCTTTTTCACTGCTTTCTTGGCATAAGTGATACCTTCTCCATCAAGCCTTCCTGGTTGACTCCATGTTCAGGTAGAATAACTAGTTGCCCTCTGAGCATCATAACATTTTCTCAAAACCTCTGTGCTAGAACTTGCCAAAATGTACTACCATTGTGCACAACTGTGTCTCCTGGTCCTATCCTATACATCAGGGGACCCTAGACTTCTAGTACAGTGTCTAACACACAGTAGACGTTCATAAAGTAAAATTTTAATGAATGAATGAACAAGTGAATTTAAACCCTTCTCCAACATGATTGAAGCCTTTCTTCTAGGGAAAAATATACTTTATTCATATCCTGGTACATAGTTCCAGATGGTTCGCAGACCTTACCAGAAAAATCAAACCTGGCCAATCACCAAGTTCTATATTCTTATTCTCAATGCATGTTCTTAAAGAATTAAGCTGTTAACACATTCGTATGTCTAGCCACACAGAACATTTTTTCCTACCTCCACTAATATAAATGGGCATCTTGTTATTTAAAATGAATCTGCCTGAAATAGTAGGCTTGGAGGTGGAGATGAGGAAGGAGAATATGTGTATCATTAAGCAGGCACAAAAAGTAGTTGCAGATGTGACTTTAATAAAAACAACCAACCTCAATGGTGGTGCAAGGGGAACTTTCTGTTTACGAAGCTAGATGTATTTCAGGCATCTAGAAATTAGTACCCTACCACATGTTTACTTGCTGAGATACATGTCCTCTTATCATTAGAGAAGAAGTTTATTTCTTTTTTTTTTTTTT
>NW_004955464.1:1112978-1309997 GCF_000276665.1 Chinchilla lanigera
CGCTTGCCAGGCAGGCGCTTTGCCGCTGAGCTAAATCCCCAGCCCCTAGAAGTTTATTTCTTGAATCCAAGACAAAGACAAGACCTTCAAACCCACTTTACCCCTTGGCTCTGCGACTTAACTTCTACACAGGTCAAGTGCAGTTTCCTATGAGAGCAGAAATGGATGAAGAACTGGTTGGTTTAGCCCCAGAAAGTGAAACCACTACTTCTTAAGTCTAGAAACGAGATCTATACTTTTGGATCTCCCAAGAAAGGGAATTTCCCCTTGGCCTAGGTCTCTTTGAGACCCTTGGTAGGGTATGGGGATTCAGTGATCAGTGAGATGTCATGTGTGTTGTCACAGAACTCACAGAACTCACAGAACTCACATTCTGGTGTGGAGGAGGCAGAGAATATTCTAATTGGCACAAGACACGTACTATAAGAAAGAGGTGCCAGGGAAGGAATGGAGGAGCCACCATTAGGAAAGATTTCAGGGAAGTGCCACTGGAACTGACCCAGTGGGTCTTACCAGGCAGAAAATGCTGGAGAAGAAATTTGTGTGCAAAGCATGAGAAAACATGGTGTGTTGAAGAACTTGGAAAGTGTTTGGTAAGACTGGAAATGAATGCATGAGAAGAAAAAGAAGGGAGGTGAAGAACAGGAGTAAGGCGAGGCTCAGCTGTGCAGGAACATCGATTCCGTATTATTTCATAGATGATGGAGAAATGTAGAAGGAGTTGAAGCAGAGCAGGACATGGACACTCTAGGGAAGGGAAGTAATCCCAAGAATGTTTAGTTTAGAATGCCTGGCATTCAAAGCAGTCTTACACTTGGGGAAGAAATGGGAAGATGATTTTGTCCAAGTTACATCATGCTGCATTTCTCCTTTATCATACAACTTTCTGGCAAATTAGAGCTGAGGAGAGATATTGGGAAACTCGCTTTATACCACACTACTTGTCCTCCACTTCAGTTTTCCTCTCCCTGTGTCAGTGAAACACCCTAAAGGAAAGCAAGCTCACAAAATGCTCCGTCAAGGAGCTCAGAGACACAGATGTAAAAGAAATAGGCCTGCAACCAGCTCATCCAGGCCCCTGCAGGGAGAGGCCACAGTGAGTCCTCACTGCGGTAGGACTCATACCTGACTTTGTCTAGTTATCCAAAACTGGTTAAGCTCAGTAGGACCAAGGGACCCAAATGCCACAAACTCTTTTATATATTAATAAAGAGGCTAATGTTTATATTTATGTTGTCAAATTAAATAGTAATTTTTACATTCACTACTCAATGCCTCTGTTATGCAAGGTACTCAGGAACGTACTGGAGAGTGAAATCAAGAGGATGTACTTGTTGGAGTTTATCATCCAGTAAGAGAGGTAATAAGTGGGAAAACATACAAGCGAATCATGGCTGAACCCTGACAACGCCATGAAGAAGTACTGGGAAGTATGAAAGAGAATCTAAGCTGCCTTGGGAGCAAAGAAGGCCTTTCCAGAGTAATACTGAGCTGAGAACTTAGGTAACCAAGAAGGAACTCAGCAGGTGAAGAACAAAGGCATGGGGCTAGGGAATCACAGGTGGGGGGTCAGCCTGAGGGAAAGCTCAGGAAAGATTCTGGGGTACTGCAGGAACTACAAAGGGCCTGAGTCCCAGAGCGGAGTGCGCAAATGGAAGAGCGCAGAGCAGTGGGCTTTGCACTCATCAGCTCTTATTCCTGTAGTTTCCGAAATGCTTTAACCTCTTCTGTCTCATTTATTTTCACCGCTGTTCTGGATGCTCACTGATAGTAGCTACGCTTCACAGGAGCAGGCGTCAAGACTCCCAGTGAATTTTAATTTTAAGTGGTGCTGTCATAGTCATACATTCAACAACTGGTGAGGCCGTGACTCAGTCATCAGGCTTCAGCAACCATATTTTTCCCTATATTGTTCCAGGAACCAGATACCCTGGTGACTTTAGGTTCCTTGCCAGCTAGGCATCCCTAGTTCCACATCTGGGATGTGTGTGTGTGTGTAGCCCAAGGAACAAAGTTAGTGATCAGAAGTTTTTGTGATATGCATACCATATAAGCAAAGGTAATCAAACAGTTTCCTGGGCCATTTTGTCCAGCATCTAATGAACTCTCCTTGCCCTGCTGCAAATCCCCCCTCACTGGAGGGAACCAAATACTCAGTGCTAAGAAGCTCTGAAAGTTTCTTGCTATATAATGTTCTTTAAAGTATGAACACTAAAGATATCACCCGATGGTTGATGCATTACTCCTCCAGAAAATTGGGCTATGGGCTCACTAAGTTACTGCTTTCATAAGTTAGAGGTACTCACAGATTCCCCTGGAGAGAATTTGGATATTTCTCAAATCTCTGCAGAACTATTTTTCCACCAGCTGCTACTGATGGCTAATTTCTTCCAGATTGTATTGATTCATCCTAGAGCCATGCTTAAAGGAAGAATTTTGCCTGATCTTATCTCAAATCTTGCAAGAAAGTGGACAGGCACCTGAGCTACTATACAATTGACCATTCTACCAGATAGGATGCTTACAAAGGCCATCAGCACATGTCTTAGTTATTTTCTTGTTGCTGGGACAAAAATACCTGAAACCAAGTTAAAGGAGGAAGGATTTATTTTAGCTTACAGTCTGTAGAGATTTAGTCCAAAGTCATATAGTTTCAAGACAGGGCAGCACGGCAGAGGAGAAACAGTCCATAGCAGGAGGCAGCAGCCTTCCTTCTGCTTTCTCTTTTTATTCCACCCAGGCTATAAGCCTATTTGTTGGTGCCACCCACACCCAGGGTGGGTCTTCCCTCTTCAGTAAATCCATCACCCACACCCAGAACTATGCTGAACCAATCAATGGACTAATACAGTATTACACATCCATGATCTAGTTGCTTCCAAAATCCCCACCTTTGGGACCAGGGATATAGCTCAGTGGCATAAATGCCTGCCTGGCAAGCACAAGGTCCTGAGTTTGATTCCCTGTACAAAAAAAAAAAAAAAAAAAAAAAAAAACTATGATCCCCCAAATCCCCACCTTTGAAGGCAAAAGTTTTGGGGCAATATTTAGCTATAACAACACGAATCCCTAAATAATAGTGATACAGATCAGAGTCCTCCCTATAATCCCTGGGCACATATATAAGTGAACACTTAGCATGAGCAAGAAAATAGATTTTGTGTTTCAGAACATTAAGACTTAGACATGCTTATTGTTATAAAATCACCTAGCCTATTCTAACTCTAACAGGAATCAACAGTAAGAGCATTACCATCCTGTAGGAATCAACAATATCTGCCATGAATATTGTAGAGTAAAAGCTGACAGCTATATAATATTCATACTAGATATCATTTACTAAGATTTTGTAGCAGGCACTGTACTAGGTTTATTATGTAGATATTAAGGCTTTTGTTAGTGAGCTTCCATTGCTGTGATGAAATATCTGAGAAAATCAAGTCAAAAAGAAGAAAGGTTGATTTTGACATATGGTTTCAGAGGTTTCAGTCCATGGTCACTTGGCTACATTGCTTTTGGGCCTGTGGTGAGGCAGATAATCATGGCAGGGAGCATATATAATGGAGGAAAGCTGCTCACTCCTACAACTAGGAAGCAAAGAGCAAGAGAGGAAAGAGATCTCATATCCGCTACCTGGGTTCAGGCCCAGTGACCTAACTTCTTTCCACAAGGCCTCACCTCCTAACATTTCTACCGCCTCCCAATAGTGCCACCAGCTGGGAACCAATCCTTCAATATCTGAGACTTTGGAGGAATACCTGAGACTGTAACAGGGCTATTTTTATGTACAAGGAAATGGAGGCTCAGACTGTGTTCAAGTTCACAAAATAAGTGACTGATAGACGTTCAAGCTGAACCAGATCTTGCTGACTCTAAAGAGCCTGCTTTATCCATATCTGACCTTACTCCTGAGTCATACTGCCTAGCTCAGTTGAACTTCACAACTTTTCTGCCACCTACGTATGGTTATTACTCTACTTTATATACAAGGAAACTGAGATTCAGAGAAGAAAACTAACTTGCTGAACTTCACAGCAGAAGGATGGCACCAGAGCCATGGCCCTTCCCAGAGACCCCCACTACCCTTTTGAATACATACACAAAGCATCTAAGTACAGTGCATAGGACCAGAGAATGGAGGAATTGTGTGTTAGACATGCATAGCTTTGGGAGTTAAAGGCCTCTCAATTAACCCTGGCCTCTGCTGCTTTAGAACAAGCCCCTTAATATTACTAAGCCTCAATTCCTTCCTTTGTAAAAATGAAGCCAGCCATAGCTACCACAGGAGGTTGTCAGGAGGCTCATGTATGTAAAGCACCTGTATGTAGCAGGCAAGCAATAATTAGCCATTTTTACTGTAGATTTGTTAATTTCAGAAGTGACAGGAACACACACACACACAGAGCGGCTAAAAAGAAAACAGTTCCCATTAAGATTCAACAAGGTCTCACAAGGCCTGCTTCTTGGTCCTATAAGGGCTAGCAGGTCCTCTCTGCAAGCTGGAGAAAAGTTTTGTTTCCCCAGCTGCACTCGCAGGGGAACACTCCCCCGGCATGGCATTGTGAACCTGTTTGGCTTGGCTCAGAGGCCTGTCAGCACATTCAGGAAGTGAAGTCAGACAGAGACAGGATTTCAAACAGAGCCAGCTGCACACAAATGCCCAGGTGATGTAACGCCTTGCCCAAGGAGGGTGCTATCAGCCCAGCTGCCCTGGCTGCTCTCAAAGCAGCTCCTCAGAATGGCTCTGTGCAGGAAAAAAAAAAAAAAAAGATGTCATCAACAGCATCCAGGCAAGGGCCACGGCTTCCACAGCAAGGTGTCCAGAAGGATGACACAGGGTTATCACACTGAGCCCCAACCTTGGGCTGAGAGATGACTAATGTGGCCACCACAAGGTAGCCGGGTGGGGGAACTGGTGTTAATTTCTGTGAAGTCTTACAGTGTGGGGAAGGGAGGGAAGACAGAGTGGGTTAAGAGTGCTGCAGAGGGGAGAACTAAATGAGGACATGAACTCCTAGAAGGGAACACCTTCCACTCTCCTGCTGTGGTCCCACACCAGCACTGTGGCTAAGACCCAAACTCCAACCCCAATTTCTAGCTGTGAGTGAATTGATATTTATCTTTTCTAAGGCCCAGTTTCATTGGCTGTGGAGTGCAGATAAATAATGCCTACTCCTATTGGAGTGTAAGGATTAAATAAGCTAACATATAAACGAGTTTAGCCTAATGCTGACAAAGCATAAATGCATTAGAATTCTATGACTGCAAGTGACAGAAAACTTGGATTAACTAAAAAATAAATTTCACTGAAACATACCATTGAATATCCAGTGGCAGAGTAGCTCTAGACCTGGATATATTTTGAATTCAGATGGTAACATCAGTCTTGGATTTCTCTTTATCACTCAACTTGCCACAGGTAGAGCTAGCACTGTCCTCCATCTCCATGTGGTAATGTTGCACAGTTCCCAACTTTCTGTCCACAGGATCAGAGGGCCACAGCAGGCCCTCCTGTCCTCCCAGGAGTGGGTTTCATTGGCCTTGTAACCGTCCCTGAATCCATTACTGTGGCTGAAGGATAGGGTAGCTCAAGTGCCCACCTCTGAAACTAAACCTAAAAAGCCTCATCAAACCACTTGGCCAAAGAAGGAAGGAGGAGGAGCTCTTCAAAGAAAGACCAGGATCTAGAGGAAGAAGTAGATGCTGGAGGCAAACAAAAAATATCAACTACTGGAACCCATCTGTTTGTGGTTATTGTTGTTATTATTACCAGACTTTAGAGATCAGGGTGCAAGGGCATCTGCTAGCCTTCTAAAACTGAGTAAGAATTCATGATTAATTCTTCCATCTCTCTAAATGAATTGGGAGGGCTGAGTATCAAGAACTTATCCCATCCTCATGGAAAATGGCCAGAATGGTTGCTTTAAATGATACAGCAAATGTAAAAATATCTGTAAAAATTCATTTGCTAATACTAGTTGATGTTATGATAAAAAAGAGATGTACTCATCCAAGCCAATTATGGGAGGAAGCTGAAGATTATTTAGGCAAGAATTTAAAATATCAAGAACCCCCCCAAAATATATCTACTTCTAGTTTGTGTTTTCCTCCATTCCCTTCTCATTTCCCTGCCTCAGTGTCAGTATCTATATCAGTACTTCTATAGTTCCATTGTTGAAGTAGTAAAAAAGAGAGAGTGAGATAAGCTGTTATCATGATCAAATTTGGAGGGGTCACCAATGTCCAGTAAAATGGTTTTTTTTTTTTTCCCGTCTCACAATAAATCAAAGACCCTGGCACTTGGGAACCAGAATGTAAGGAAGGTCTCCAAAAATTCCTACTAATGAAAACTGATTATATAAACATAATCTAGTGTTGTGTATATGTAATACCAGAAAAGGTAAATGAGCATTTACAGGATCCCTCAGTACCTTTCTAGGAGAAAACACAGCGACCACTTCCCCACATTGAACTGTCATCGCTGCAGTGGAAGATGCTGTTCCTTCCACTCGCTCAGCCCACGTTTATTGCAGGCCTCCTCTTGGCTAGGCACTCACTAAACACTGGAGGTGAGAAGCTGTGTATGACATCAATGCTACTATCAAAAGCAGGTAGTATGCAAAATACTAATTGCTGTGATAGAAGCAAGTGCTGTCCAGTGTTCCTTGGGAACAAGTGTCCACTAAGGCAGTTCAGCAGTTGCTTTACTGAGGAGGCCACATGGACAGCTACCCTCAGACGAATGAGTAAGAGTTGATACTATATGGGGTGATAGTGTTCTAGAGACAGAGGACTAAGGTAAGCAAAGCACCCATCAGCCACACATCTCAACTATTCATGGGCGCTTGGAGGGAGTTCCTGCCTGCTTAAGGACAAGAGACATTAATAGGTTATCACCATGGCTCTGTGAATACCAGCATTTCACAAAGTACTGCGAAAAGTGCCTACAGCAGTGTTGCCTCATCCCTGAAGGCAGTATCAGTCAGGAGAAGGCTTGACTCAGCCAGGCCCCTAGGGACAGCCTTCTCAGGGAAGTGATCTTTAAACTGAGACCTAAAGCAGTTAGGCCTAGGGGATAGGAAGGGGGCAGAGCATTCCAGTCTTCAGCAAAGGTGTGTGTTAGAAGGAGCAAGAAGACCATTGTGGTTAAGGCTCGTGCTTCCCACAGCAGGAGGACGCCTGGGAGCTTCCAGATGGTATGCTGTCAAATATCCCATGTCCAAATACAGTACCGGATGCTCAGGGCCCCCAAAACCCAAGAGGTTAGATGATAGTGAACAAAGGACACTCAGGCTTCTTTTGAAGGCCACACCACTTCAATTCCCGATTCTGACAGACTGATGGTGACCTTGTGGAAGCAGCTCTTGGGGTGTGCTGGCCCCTGGGAAGTACCTCCTGCATGGCCTAGTTCAAATTTTGTTCAAATCTATTCCTGGTGAAGAGACTGGAACAGAGTGACTGCAGAAAACAGCAGCACCCCCAGATTGTCAGGTACTGGAGAAGGTCAGCTCTTGATCACAACATCAAACCACCTCTAAAGAGCAGAACAGAAAGCTTTATAAACTGTAAACTCCCAATGGCTCCACAGTCCCACCATGACAGACCCTGGGTTTTCAGAGATGCCAGTTCCTTTTCCTTAGGTCAGGAGGCAAGGGAGCATCCGAAGGGGTTTTTATCTCCTCTCCCAGCCATCTCTGGGCTTTATGCCCCTACCGTTTTGAATTCCATTTCAGATGAGAAATAAGTAAACAACTAAAAGCAGCCCTCCACCACGACGTTTGGATTTAACACAGCCAGGCAGAACCCTGGAAGGCGGCAGGACTCTCCCTCACACGTGGAAGTCTGCAGCCAGGGCCTGCTGAGCGTGTTCTCTGCATTTTGTAACGAGAGCATGCGTAGAGTATTTTGAAAATGGATGAATAAGGCTCACTGTTTCAACTTGTAAGACTCACGGTCTGAAGGCCAGGTTAGTTCTGCTGGGGAAGGCTGTTCCTCCAAATGCGGGTTATTCCTGTGCTCCCCAGAACGAGGCTCCCTTTGAAGACTTCTCTGGGTCTTAAGAGAGATTTGGTGCCCATTGTGGAACTGGAGTAATGAGCTCACAGCTAGAGTTTCTCATTACACCGGCAAATCAGTCAGCCCTTCTGTTTGCTCAGGTGTGTGGCTGGGTGTCCCGTGCCCTCATCTCTATAAAGTAACAAAATAAATGTTTTTAGAAGAGAGAATTGGAGATGAAGGAATGTCACAAGTGGTAGAGTGCGGAAAAAAGAGGACAGAGGACTCTAGTCGCTTTTAAAAAGCGAGATAAAATAGTTACTATATACTCTTCTTACTACTTGTCACACTATAGTTGAAGAAAAGCAATTTGTTTTATCTGCTAATGAAGGGGCAAGATTCACCCCATGAGTTAGCTGAGTGCCCCGCAACGCTCTCCAGGGCTCCCTGAACTTGAAGCGGTACCGGCAGAGGGCGCCAGAGTGCAGCCGGGATGCGTCGTGCTTCTGAGCGGGGTGCGGGGGGTGCGGGGGGAGATTAGAAAAGGATTCGCTGACAGACTCTACCAGGACTCCAGTGTGGGCGTCGTCCTCCTGCAAAGGGGACCAAGTATAAACACATTTTTTTGACAGAATGAGGAAGCATATGCGCTGGAAATGGCCTTGCGCTATCAGCCGGAGGCCAGGAAGTGAGCTCCAGACACTGTTTACAGGACAGCTCGTATTTCAGGCACAAAGAATAAG
Organism: Chinchilla lanigera; assembly: GCF_000276665.1. NCBI lineage: Eukaryota > Metazoa > Chordata > Mammalia > Rodentia > Chinchillidae > Chinchilla > Chinchilla lanigera. The sequence continues at coordinate 1,121,717 of NW_004955464.1, forward strand.
ACACAGCAGGTAGGGAGGCCTGGAGAGCTAGAACCGAATTTCCAAGAAGCCCCCGCTGCGCTGGGCTGAGAGGCTTGGCTGGGGAACTCGCTGGGCAATGAGAGGGGGGAGTTTGAATTGAATAAGCCGTCTGCCTTGCCAAGGGTACTGACTGATATACTCAGGAAGATTTAAAGTTCTAGAGTTGGACACCGCATGTGTGACTTCGGGCAAGTCTCCTCTCTTCACTAATCACTCGTGCAATAGATTTCACAGTCGTAATGGAGGAAAGAGGAGCTGAGGTATGGAAGATGCTGAGTCCAGCACTGTACTACTATATTTAATGTTAGGTTCAGCAGCCCTTCCAATAATACCTCTAAAACTCATGCTGGAAATCAGGACCACTCCAAATGGGAAAAACAACCTCCCTATTTGTGTCAGCACTTGGTTTTGCATGCTGATTCTCTATGAGCTTATCACATGAGTTCACATTTTATTTACTTATACAGACATTGGATTGGGTGCCTGTCTGAAGTAAGGGATAAAACTCTCTTTACATCCCCCACATCTATCACTGCCTCTGGAATATAATAGCAGCTGTTACATACATGAATTTTTCTTATGAACAAGTTATTCCAAAATGAATTATTCAGGTCCAATATTATGGCCATATCTCACTTTTTTTTCCACTGTGCTCAATAAGGAAAAGAGAAAATATAAGGTTAGAATGAAAAATATAGTGGATGTTTATACTTTTTAAATTATATTACAGTAAAAGATACATTCCCACCAGTCCCCCTCAAAATATTCCCCCTCACTTTGGATACACATGTCCCTTTGTTCTTGCCACTGTCGGAAGCTGTTCTGGAGGTCATCTTTCGTAAGCATCCTTAGGTGCACTGTTGTCCTGAGTCAATTCAAAACATTTATCTTGCTCAGTCATTTTCACTTTGGGGAAGAGCCAGAAGTCTCATGGTGTCAGATGAAGTGGATAATGTGGATGAAGACACACTATATATGAAGTTTCTACATGTGTGCTTTTCCACTGGTGACATTTATAGCAGCAGAATCCATACTTTTTATTGCATCTTGTAAAGATACTCAGGAAAATGAGTTTCTAGAACTGCTTCAGAAAGAGGCAGAAAATGGTAGAGGGGAAATCTGCCGGATATCAGATACACCAAGTTTTTGTTCCCCAAAATCAAAGAAAGAATTCTAAGGAACAATGTAGATTAAGAGTAGGAAATATTTATTGAGACAGGGGGAGGGCTCATGAGAGACAGGAGGGGACCCAAACAATGGGTTGCTGCAGACTCCATTTTTTTTTTCCCCCCTCCGGTACCGGGAACTGAACTCACGACCTTGCGCTTGCCAGGCAGGTGCTTTGCCGCTGAGCTAATTCCCCAGCCCCTGCAGACTCCATTTTGCAGCTAAGTTTTATAGAGCAAAATCATGAGGTGGAACAAAATTACAAGGTGGGTACAAAATCACAAGGTTGGTGCAATGTGGGACCAAACTATGTAAACCAATAGGATTACAAGTTTAGCCATTTAGGTAATATTGATCCAAGCAGGTTGCATTAGCAAGTGTACATGGAAAGAACTAGGACCTTTTTAGGAGAAGACAAACCAGGGAGTTCCATCCACCCACCAAGGAGACTTATGTTCATGTGTTATTTTTCTCTTGGGGAGCAGATAGGCCTGGTTTTGTCTTTATCTTGAGGCCTGGCCTCCAACAGATGCACCTCCAGCTACAGTTGTAATGCGTTTCCATCTCCTGTACTGACTCCCTCGAGGGCCCATCCCTGTCTGACTGCCTATAGTATTTCTACCTAACTTGCTGTCTATAATAAACAGATGTGAACAATGGGATTGGGGGGGGGGAATAATGGCAATGTGTCTTTTACTGTAGTAAATTTTTAATTAAAACATTCACTATATATTTTGATCATTCCTTGTAATATAAAGCCAATGACTGAAATGATTTTGAGCATTTTTATTTAGCAGAAGACTAAATAGGAGTGATAATGTTTTTAATTAAACATTCACTATATATTTTGATTGCTTTTGTACTATAAAACCAGTGATTGAAATAAATTTTGAGTGTTTTGATTTAGTTGAAGACTAAATAGGAGTGAGATGCTGAGTAACCATTTTTAGTAATGGCCAACGGAACCAGCCAGGACTCAAAATAAAATCCAGGACAGAATTACAATACTAGAAGTGATTCTATGATGTTAGACTCATAACTTACCCCTCGGGCCTTTGGCATGCTCATCTGTGCATGCCAAAGAGAGAAGAGAGGAAAAGGAGGAAGGCTGGATGGGGGCAAATGACGGGTACTCACAGGCCAGAGTTAAAAAGTACTGAAGCGAGGAGAGCCCATAGAATTTGACTACGATGAGTTAGAGAGAGTTGACCACTTAGTAGTGCTTTGACTGAGTAGCCCTTTCTTGACAGACCCAAGTTTTAAGCAGTGCATGTTAGTCAGAATAGGTTAATCTGCATTATAGGAACAAACTCTGAATTCCCAGTGATTTAGCAAAACAAAGTTAATTTCCTTCTTACCCAAAGTGTCATCCAAAGGCAGGTCATTGGGATCCTTCTACATTCAGTGACTGAGGGATCCAAGTGCTTCTGTCTTGTGGCATTCTCTCTCATCAGGTGGCCTTCAGTGCTGCTGAGGATGAGAAGTGACAGCTAGAGAAGGCACCCTGGCTCTTTCAGTGCCTCACTGCAGAAGTGACTTACACTGTTTCAGTGTGGAGGCTATTGGTCAGCATTAGCACATGGCCCAGCCCACTAGCAGGGTGCCTGGGAAATGTGGAGGAGCACACAGATATTTGAGGAGCAGCAAATAAGTCTGTTCTGTACTGTAAAACAAGTAGAACCAACAAGGTGGGTGACCACCTGTGTAATTCCACATCTTTACATAGAAAAATGAAGAACCATTTCTGTTCTGTACAGGTCTCCACTGCAAGCTACAGATAAATTGACAAGGAGTAGATTCCATCGTGTAAAACACAATAGCCAATCAATAGTGGCTTTGATGAGTTAGAGATTTATTTCCTCTGTTGTGGAAGGGGTCTAGAGTGGGTCAGTGTGGTAGATCTACAGAGCATAGGTTCCTTGTCCCTGCAATTCTTCCCATGTAGCTTGATTCTAAGGGCAGTCATGGTTACAAGGTACCTTCTCATTGCTATGCTCACAACTCATCCAAGAACAGAGAAAGGACAGGCAGCAGAAGGCATTCTGCCACTTGAAAGAGCTTTCTCAGAAGCTCATGAAGGAACTGCCATTCCTATCCATTGGCTTCTCCTAGTTGCAAGGAAGGTTGCAAAATGTAGTTTTTCCTACCTGTGAATATAAGAGTCAATACAGGTTAGCAACCAATGTTCATGTCAGAATAGTAATATTTAATTCATGGGGTTATGGTAAACCCTTCACAAAAGTACCATGCATTTCCTAGGAAGTGCCCAATATGTATCAGATATTGTCATTGTCCTTATTAACCATGTCATTTTATAGGAACTTGATAGCAGCATCTCAAGAACCTGTCAAAGGTATGGAGCAGTGTGTGGTGTTGCTGATGAGGATTTTGAAGAGCAAAGCAGGGCACTAGAGTACCAGCTCCTCAGTTAGAGATTAGGGAAAGGGAAGTGAACAACACTCAAGGAGAAGGACTAAGATAGGACGTCATTGTGGTAGAGTGAGCCTAGCCATCAGAGAGATGGAGCAAGAGGCAGATGTTGTAGCAGAAAACCAGTATCAAACTAAGTGGAAGACTCTTTGCACTGAGGAGTTAAAAGACAACTTTTATTATGCTAGTGGGGTGGCGAACTCAGAGGTTCAAATCACCAGCCCAGAGTCAGGTTTGAGTTCAGTTTAAATATGGTTTGCAAGTAGGAAATACAAAGCTAATAGCAGGTTATTACATGATTGGTTACATGGAATACAAGAATTATTTCATATTTTGTCTGGCAGGCTTACTTAAAAGGAATTGTTTAACATTCTGGGAAGGAGAGAGGGTGGTGTGAGTGGAGCAAGTACAGTTAAATGGGTCCTTGACTGGGCCAGTCTGTCCCAGACATGAAGTCCTTGAAGCAAGCTGTAAACAATACACATTTTTCTAACTAAGGAAGACACAAGTTGTACACAATCAAGCTGGCCCAGGGCATTATCAAAGAGAAGTAGATAGTCAAGGCTGAGCATGAGCATAGCCACAGGCTATGAATTGATTTCTAACTTTTGCTATACTATGCCTACAAGTCTGCTATTCTATAGGTGTGCCCTTACAATGTGATATTATCCATTTTCCTTGCTTTCCTGTGGTTGACTTCAGTTAAGAAATGTAACTAGCAGAGAAGAGAAACCAAGAAAAATGACTGTAGAAGACCAGAAATCATTCCACTGACAGACGTGGTTGGCAGCTCTAAGAATCTAATTGCTCAAGTTGAGAGGTGTAGCTCAGTAGCAGAGAACTTCACACGTGAGGCCTTGGGTTAGATCCCCAGCACTTCCACAGAAAAATTCAACTTCTCTTTCACTGTCAACTCCATGTATTCTGCTCCCTTACCCTTGTCTCTCTTTCCATTTCTGAGATGTCACTTTACCTCTTGGTTTCTCCCATCACAAATCTCAGTGCTTCTCACTGCTACTGTTTGTCATTCTTCTGCCTGACATATATTTAACAGATAACCATGGCCCAAACATAGCTGTTGGTACAAGGAATGTGGAAGGGAATATGACTTCTTTTAGCTCCTTTGTTTTGTGGACCCTAGGTGGCATTTCAACCTCTTCCCTCCTTGGAATGGTGCGTTGGTTGACTTTTCAGTCTGCGCCCATGTACTTCTCCTTTGGTGAATGGTGCGTTGGTTGACTTTTCAGTCTGCGCCCATGTACTTCTCCTTCAGCTCACAATTTCATTCATCTTAGTCTTAAGGACAAAAAAAAGGCCTTTTAAGACACTAAAACACAGACATAAAAGGGATAGCATTGAGGTTAAACCCCACCCAATGGAAAGGCATCTTCATCTCTTGTCGTACAGCTGGCCCAGGAAGAGGGTGGGCACAGCCTGTGGGCACAGTCTCTGGTGTTGTCTGAGAGGCACTGGAGAAGGAAACAGGTAGAACCCACAAGATGGGTGACAACCTGTGTAATTCCAGATCTTTACATAGAAAAGTGAAGAAGCGCTGCTGTTCTGTATAGGTCTCCACTGCAAGCAACAGAAAATAACTCTAGTTAACTTAAAAGGGTTTGCTGGAGGCAGTAACAAAGCATTAACAAGGTTTGAAGGAACAGTTAAAAAATCAGGTTACAGGATGAACGGGGTCCAGGAAAGCCCAGGATTTTAAACTCCTCTGTCAGAAAGAATGGCCGGCCATCATCTCTCTGTGCTTTCTTTGTGTAGGTACTTCAGACAAGTCTCTGGGCAAGAGGGAGACAATTGTCTTTATTTCAGTTATTTTCTACCTCTCCTGTCTACAGCCCAGCTGACAGTTTCCACCAGATATATAAGAAGTGGAATCCAGCAGGTCCATAATCAAAATTCGGGTGTAGCTCCCAGCATGGGGAGTGATGGCCAGGCAGGCCAACCCCACAGACGTCCAGCACCCCACTCTCGCCGATGCTGTCATTCCCAGGCATGTGGCTCTGGGAATATTTCACAACTGTACATGAGAATATTTTCATCCTGCAAGGCCTTAGATGGAATATTTTCCTTCATCTTGGAAACATTTTCAATTGTGGAGAATAAGACTGTGCCTCTATTCCCAATATTTGCAATGAATTTGATGCTCAAGATGGAAATTAGGAGTGGGGCTGATGGAAATAAGAGTTATAGATGATTTAACTATCCAAAAATACATATATTTTATCTTTGTGTGGTTTGGGTTTTTAAAGCTCTGGTCCACTCTTTTTGTAAGTAACAGTTATTCCCGCCATAGACATCAGTAAGGCGTTCATACAGCTTGAGCATTCCTGCATCTTTCCGCCCAGAACACAGACCACTCTGGTGCAGGCCACAGGCGCTGCTGCTTTAGATCATCAGGAGGGAGCTGAAGGGCTGGCACAAAGGTTCTGCCTTGGTTCTGACGACTTTATGAGGTAGGCATATTGCAGCAGCTCTGGCCCATATTGCTCTAGATGACTTTTATATAACAGACAAATAGGCCATCCTTGCTGTGGGATTTTCCTGCCACCACCAAGCGTAATCCTGACTCTCCAAAGTTCCCCTACTGATCAGTGATGAAGCCCTCAGCCGACCTCATTTCCAGAGCCTGGGCTGCAGAGACATGGGCACCCAGAATGGAACAGTTAAGGAGGCTTTCATTGTTGGGTCTTGCAAGTGCTGGCCCTGCTCTTGCATGACTCTGAAAGGATGTGCCACCTTAGATTGCCTGCTCTCTGCTCTTAGTGTGCCTGGCCTGCTCAGTGGGGTCAGCTTCCAGGACACTGTCTTTGCCACATCTGGCAGGACAAGGCCACAGACTGACTCAACCCACTGACACACCACTGCCTTGAGAAGGCACCTGGCCTCAGTCAGCAAGTGAAGAAATGTCTCTTTTGATATTGAGTAGGAAATATCAGAGTCCAAAACTTCCTAAGTCTCGGTTGCATAGAAGACCCTTCCTATTCCAGAGCTGGCTTTTCTCACAAGTTGGCATGTGAGGGAAAAGCACTTCTGAAATCACTCCCATCCCATCTACTTTCCATGCAGGGAGTCTTGTTTATGTACCATTTCTGCCAGATGAATCACTTGTAGCAACAGTACAGCTTCCACTTATCCATGAGAAATGTTCAAAACAATCTTTTCTACTCTGCATAAAACCTCAGGAATAACAATAGACATTGAAAATAAGACTGCTATTTGTCAGCTCTCAAAGTCAGGGCACAAATGAAAGTAACTATATGGTATCAAAAGTCATTTTGAAAGAAGAAAACAAAACCCTTCCAGTGATTGCTTATTTTTTTGAACCCTGCTCTTACTTACTTCAAAATTAGTTTTCCTATTATATTTCCTGCAGAAGTCTATTTCCTTTTGCTTCTAGTTTCAAGGAGTGATCCTCCCACCTCCAACACATACACACTTTTCATCAGTGTTTATTGGCTATAGGGTTTAATGGGTTTCATCCTGGCAGAGAGAACACACACGTGCTTTAATCCCCCATCGCTGCCCTCACCCACCTCCCTCATTTCACATGTTTTTGGGGTTTGGCGTGTCTATTTTGCTCCTGCTTATACCCCTATTGTCCACTTTAACTCCTCTCTTCCTGTCACATCTTCCTTCCTGGTCTAGTATTCACACACAGCTTCCTGAGGAGGCGCAGGTACTGTGGGGCAAAGCAGAAGGCTGAGTCGAGGGCCAAGGCTGAATGCGTACGTCCTAGGAATCAGAACTCCAGAAAAAAGGCTTGGAGAAACAGCCATTTCCCAATGTCATGTTTCTCTGACATGCTGAATTTGTGTTGTGCTGCACAAAGAACCTTCAAAGAAATAAAATCTCTGCAGATACCTGGAGTTTCTCTGCTGAACTTCTGAGAATAGCAGAATGGTAGAGGATGCACAGGGCCAAAAAAGGCAACATAAACAAAAAATGGAGTCTAAACATGAGATGCTGATCAATATCTTCACAGTCACCCTCACAACCCACCTTGTTATGCTTTGTGTCTGGATGTCCCCCCAAAGCCTCATGCAGTGATGGGGTGGGCTTCTAGAGTTTATGACTGATCTATGGTCCAACACTGAGATTATGGATGTGAGAGCTATATTTGCCCTGGGGCAGATAGTTTGCATATATAAGGGAAAGAAAGAGGCTGCTTGCTGCCATTCCTCCCCTTTTGCTCTTGCTGCTTTTGCTATCTTCAATTGCCATGAACTGCTGCCCTGTGCCATGTGCCATTCTGTCTTGGAGCCAGCCTACTGACTGAAACCTCCACAAACTGTAAACTAAATAAACCTTTCCTTCCTTAATTCTGGGTGTCAGGTATTTTGTCTCAGCAACAACAGAAAAGTAACTAAGACACACCTCAAGGTCAGAGTTTCACGTGGGAAAAGTGAGGTTCTGAGAGATCAACCAGTGAAGCACTTGCCTGCAGAAGCTCACGCAGCAAGGAGATGGCAAGTAGAGGTCGAATCCAGCCATGCCCTGTTAATGCCCATGTTCTTCAGGGGTGGCTTTTCTGGCAGGGAGGATGCCATCAGCTCCTGGTAGAGGAAAGGTTGGCCTGGTGTGGGAGGCAGGAGATGAAGGCTCATTCCAAGCAGGGGGACACGGCCAACCGTCCCTCTCCTGGGCCTGGGGTCTCATCCCTGTAGTAAGGACATACAGCTGCATGGCTCTTGCAGCCCTTTCACTTCCCAACAGCCTCTTTTTGTTGTCAGTGTTCATCAAGAGCATCAAACAAAAGAATGGAAATGACAGGAAGGGTGAGCCCAGGCAGGACCCTTCCCAGGGGGTCAGGAGTGCGGAAAGGCCAGAGGCAGCACTGCAGTGTGCAGAAGGGCAGCACGGAGTTCAGCACACCCACCCACTCCCATTTCCACACCAGCTCCCCCAGCCCCTCCACTGCTCCTGCACTCCGTCCCTGCACAAAGGACAAGTTTGTGTCCCTTGCCACCTTCAGCCTCCACCTCTAGCATGTGGCTCACAGGCCCGCCTGCCCACCACCTGCATGCTGGCTGCTGGGCACTATTCTCTCTGATCAACGGACAGCTCCTCTGCAAATTGTAAAAAGAGTCTCCGCCAACCTACATGGTCTTGGCCCCATACTGGGATCCATGGCTTCGTGAGCAGAGCATGGCCTGACTTTCAGCTCTGCCTTTACCACTTAGGCAGATGTTTTAGTGCAGTGTACAACTCACATAACTATTTGTGGTGGTCCTGAGATGAGGCTGACAGTAATTCATTTCAGTGAGTGGTGTCTGTCCATCCAATTATGCACTCCAGAGAGGACCCTGGGAGGTACACAGTCTTGACCCCTTTCTCTCTTCCGCCTCCCATGTCCAGTCCATCAGGCTGGTTGGGCTGGCTCTGTACTGCTCGACTGAGCTCCTTTTTGTCTCTGCAATTGCCCATTGCTCTCCATCACCACCAATCACCAAGTCAGAAGAAAACCATCATCCTCCAAGCCACACTAACTGTCTAAATGGCCTTGTGGGTGTGGGGCCCACAACTGTGATCCCAGCACTCTGGATGCTGAGGCAGCAGGATTCCCATAAGTTCAAGACCAGCTTGGATTACACTGTGAGTTCAAGGCCAGCCTGGAGTACATTCTGGACTACATAGTGAGACCCTGCCTCAAAAAGACAAAAAGAAATTTTAAGAATTAAAAATTTTCAGAAATTTAAAAAATTAACCCTCCTGTCTATCCTGCCCTGCCCTGTGTTCATTGCCATTACTGTATCAGAACTGAACTAGTTTAACACCGAGGGCAGCAAACTTAGAGAATCTTTTCATAATAGAAATAAGGTCACTGCCCTTCCTGCTTACAACCCTCAGTTGCTTCTCCAGCCTCTGAGGATGCAGGCAGCACTCTGTGGGTCTCTCCTGCACCCCAGGCCCCTCCTGCTCTCCGCTTCACCTCCATCACCTTCCTTTCTGTTGCCCTCTCGGCTCTGGGGCCTCTTTCCTGTGCTGTGTTCCACAGGCCCTTGTACAGGTGCTGATGCTCCTTCTCTCTCCCTCCCCCTGAAAGTTGCCTGAGATAGTACTGGGCTTGTGGCTGCATCTACCACTCCTACACCTACTACAGTGTCCAGTGCCATGTTCACACTTGCTTGATTAATGCACGGTGCAGGAGAGCACATCTGTCAGGCCCAGAGGGACCAGTACTAGCAGAAGCTGCTTTTTGAAAATCCCCTAGGTGACCTGTAAGTCTAACTTCCCCAAACCAGGGATGTAAAAGGAGGGAGAAGAGAGCAGATCATAGAAAATGAGCATTTGACAAATGGCTTACTCATAACTACCCAACTCTGAACATATTTTCTATGAGGCATTGTGGTTAACTGTTTCCTAGCAAATATTCATTGAATCAGTGGATCAAATCATTCCCAGCCCAGAATAGGAGCTATGTCTGCTAGGAAACCATTTCTAACATGCACAGTCTCCAGAAGTAAATTCCCACCCCCCCAATGTTCAAAGCATTTTATACACTTCTATTTGTTGATCCTCCAGGTAACTCACATTAGTTACTTGGCATGTGTCTCATCTCATACAGCACATTGTGACTGTTTATGTTTTCCCTGCTCTGACCTCCTCTAGTGTCTAGTGCAGTGTCAGTCTTACAGTAAGTGCTCGGTGGAGATTTGGTGAGAGAATTCACGAATGACCGATGCATAAGAAATAATGTTGGAATTAGCTTGCACTCTTGGAGGTACAGACTGTTAGGTTGAGTATATTTCTGATTTCCTATATCCATGTTCCCTTCCAAAAGGTTTGGGGGAAAGAATGATGTGGATATTTCAATGAACTATCGGTCATTTACTATGAGAGGTCATGTTTTGGTTCCCTTTGGCCCTAACAGTCACTTTCAAATCTAGATGAGCTTAAGAACTTTCTAATGCAAATAAGAGAACTTTCCACGCCAGCAAGGCGCTCTAACCCTCCATTTTTCAAATCTCAGCTTTGGAGGTCTTTTACTTCCCATATGTTAGTGAAGTATTTGTCCTTATTATGTGGAAACTCAATTTAATAACTGTTAACAACTCCTTTGAATCTCTTGTTTCTACCAAATTAAAAGCATTCACTGATGCACTGAAAATCCATCCTTTTAAGGCCCCAGGACTGAGAGGCAATGTAGGTAATTTGGCAGGTGGATGGAGGTCTGGAGTCTCTCCCAACCATGAGTGACCACTAGGATTTGAATGTGTGTACTGAAATACACTTTTAAAATGTTAAGTTTTAAGAAAGAGAGACCTCAGAGATGATTTGGCAAAATGCCCCATTTTACAGATGATGAAACTTGAGACTAAGGAAAGGCAATGATTAAGGAAGGGCCAGTGTGTCTTGGAGCTAAAATCCAAACTCAGGTCCTTGGATCTGAACTGTTCGTTCACTGTGTCCCTATGATGTGCTGCACATCTTAAACACTCTGTTGCTAGTTATCTCTAATAACACCTCAAAAAGGGAGTCTGATCTACATTTTATGGGCAAGGAAATGTGGTTTGTAAGGATATAACTGTTTATCAAAGGGCCGCCCAAGTAGTTCTAATCCTCCAGCTAACAAAGCTGGAGTTGAAGCACTGGCCTGCTTGACACTGAAGGTGGGACTTCTCCCTCCACACCACGGGGAGTGTTGTCAGAGCTCATTGCTGCCACGAGATTGGCTTGATACGACAGGAATGCAAGTGCTGAAGAGATTTCTGGACTACACATGGCATCGGCTTTCGGACCCATCCTCTGTACAAGTCCTGCCAGCCACCCGGATACCTCGAGTGATGTCTGCTCACGCTGTAGTGTGCACACAGGCCCCCTGGGACCCTTGCATATGCAAATTCTGACGGAATGGGTCTATAATGGGACTGATATTCTTCAGACTCTGCTATTCTCCGTGTCCCAAATGCCTCTTGTCAGCCATGGCACCGCTCCATAAGACATGACTCCTTTTCCAGCATCCCAGTCCAACGCTGCCCAGCAGGGAAGTCTGCGAGCTGACAGAGGGCACGTGTGGCTGAGTAGTGGGAGGGGCTAACATTCAGTTACCATTTACTGAGCACCTTACTATATGCTGGGTTTAACACCAGGGCTTTTTACAGATTTGATGCATCTGATGCCTACTGCAGACAGGTAGTTATTGATGCTTTCATTTTACAAACAGGCAAATAGGCTCAGGGTTGTAACGAAACTCACACAGTTCCTTCTGATCCTCTGCTCTTACGCACAGTGATGACTTCTCTCATGCTAAGTCTCCTTCACACCCAGAGCAAGTCTGGGTGGCACTTGAGAGGGGCAAGGAGCCTTGAAGTAAACATTAGTGAGCTGATGGGGACCTCACAAACCTCATGCTGTAAAGCTGAAGAATGTCTTTGACCAGATGTTGATCAGCTTGCTAGAGGAAGGTGCAAAGGATTCATTCACACCTCGACAGAAATAAGTACAAATAGCTTGAGTGAAAAATTAGAAATAACTTGCATACCAAACAATAAAGCAACAGGAATACTGATTAAGCAATGAATATACAGATTTCAGATAGGATATTTGCTAGTGTAATATGACCTGATTTGTATTGGAAGGAAGGTGTATGTGTGTGTGTGCACGGGCTCACGCACATAGGAAAAAGATTGGAATAAGGTACTCCAAAAATACCAGTAACATTTGGATGGGATTATAAATGTTCATTTTTTCTTTGATGTTCTTTTTATACTTATCTGTTATTTCTTTCTTTTTTTTTTTTTTACAATGGTACACCGTTAGTGTTATTTTTTTAAAGAAAAGAAGAAATAAACATGTAAGACAGGGAAAAGCTGTAAAAGGACAGATAACTCAGCTTATAAAGCTATAAATGTTGCAACAGTTTGGAATTGGTACTGACAATACAATAGAAGAGAACAGAGAGTAAAGTAAAAGAACCTCTAAATTTAATTTAGATACATAAGAAATTTATTTTTTCTCTTGGAATTGGGAAGACTTTCCTAAAAATAATACAAAAGTATTAATATGTTCCCCCTAAAATACTGCATATATAGTCAATAGTCAGACCATTCATCAGCTAGGGGAAAATATTTCTAACATATATGACCAATAAATATGACTAATTTCTTTAATACACAGAGTGTTCTTATAATTTAATAGAAAATTGGCAAAGAAGGGCTGTCCACGTGTGCGTGCATGTGTGTGCACGCATTAGAAACATGAGCAGCTGCCTCCCTCCAAGAAGGAGTAAAAGAGTAAGAGAATGAACCTAGCTACAGCTTCCTAGGAAGGTGCTGGTTACGACTTGCCCACCCTGGCCATTGGTGTTTTCACTTAATTGTCAAGGTAGAAATTCAAATCAGAATAAAACAGAGATAATTCCATTAGTTACTTCTAACCACTAAGGGTTTCGTTGGTTACTTAGTGGAAAGGGGTTAGGAAGTTCATACCAGAGTCCTACTGTGCATATTTCGTATGGCATGCGCTAGCTGTGTAACAAGCCATAGCAGGAAGGGAAATTGAATGGTATCAAGAATGAGGGAGATCCTGCTCAGGGACTTGAGTCCTAGCACTTCCTCTCACTGTGTATCCTTGGGCAAGCTTGCTAACTCTTTTTTTCCTCAGCTGTTAAATGGATACTGTAGATACTATTTATAGTAATATACATAAAAAATAAGATCCCCTATATAGAACAGTTATCACCCAAAGTTAGTGCTCAATAAATGCTGTTCATTGTTAGACACCCAGAATTATCATTACAGCCTGCGTCCAGGCCAGAACAGGATGAACCCACTTAGCCAGTCCGCAGACCTGAGCACAGAACCAGTCCTTGCTGACCGCTGCATGGCTGCATGCATCAAGCCGGTCATGCCTGGGTGGAGTGTGGCTTTGCAGTCCCACCCAGGTCAGACCTTGTGCTAGTGCAGACTCCCAGGTGGGGAAGCTCTCTAGCCCTCTGTCCTCACTGAGGGAGGATGTGGGTGATGCAAGTTGCAGGAAGCAAATTAAGTGAGATATGTAAATGCAAAGCTGCCAGGCTCAACCCTGCGCTTCCAGCCTGAAGGCCCAGGCCTAGGTGCGAGCCTGTTCCTAAAAGTGCATCACAAAGTCACCTCATCCACCTCCTCAAACCACCTGCTGGGGCTTCTGAGACATTCTCAGAGCTGGGATCTGGTGGCTTAGCCAAGGCCAAGCAGTACCCAGTGCAGTGCATTGTCACCAAGATCATATGAACTGGATGATGTGGGATCATCTAGAGTGACCCACAGGTGACCAACATCCTCCAAACACCCCAGAGTCTTATTCCCTGTGATTTCAATGACAATCAGACCAGAATCCACCATCCCAGGCTCAAGTAACAGCTGCCCAGCATGCTGTGTTCTGGCTTATGCTGATTATTCTACCTACGTTGTTTCAGCTACACCTCAATCAGATTTACAAGGTAAATATTCCCATCAGCTTTGCACAGGAGGGAAACCACAACTCCCTGAAAGTGCAGACAGAAATTAAGTAACTTATGATTCATAAATGGTGAGCAAGGGTCCCTAACTCAAGCCTGTCCTATGGTGATGTTGGTCAAAGTGCTGCCTTTCCTGAATTATTTTGCAGACAAGCCCCAAGAAGTAAAGGGATCCACTCAAGGTCCCAGACCTTATAGATACCAAAGCTAGGATGAAAATGTGTATGTCTCTAAGTCCAAATGTATGTTTTCCTTGTTATATCACACTGCCATCCCAGCCCCTAAGAAGTAGCTCCTGCCAAGTGTTGTTTCCTTGAGCCCTGAGCCCAGAGCCTGCTGTTCTCCCAGTACATTGCTCAGTGGCCAGGATCTATGTCTGACTCATTCCACTTCCTCTCCCTGGACACTGGGCTCCAGAGTCTCCTTGCTGCCAGTGGATAGATCTTCCCAAAAAGTAGTCAATCCCTATTTGATCCCAGAGAATTTGAGAAAAAATTCCCATGTCAGACACACCTGCCTTTGAAAATGAGAACCAGACTAGCCTATCTCCTTGGCTATGATGTTGGGAGTGTCCCTGCTCCTAAATTGATTTGAATGAGGTCAAGACACTGGATGCTATTCTGCCTTCTCCAAGTTCACCTATCTGCTCCCTAGAGCGTGCTGAACACCCATAATGCCTGGCCTGACCCTCAACAAATGCATGAATTTTAAAATTTATGTTTGTTCATTTCCAAGTACAAAAGCAACATGCTCATTAGCTTATTTCCCACTGCAATGATAAAACTGTCCTCCCACAGCAAGAGCATAAAAAGGAGCCTCATTCTGTGCACAAACCCAAGACCCACCAAAGTCTTCAGGGTTGCTTCAACCAGGTCAGTTTGCAGACTCAAGCTGAGGGTTTTGATGGAACAAAAGCAACTAGCAAGCAGAAGGACTGAATGCTTCAAATCATTTCCTTGGAAAGGCTTTTGGCGTCTTGTTGGAGGAGCGAGTCATCTTCCTGTGAAAATGCTCTAAATTCACTTCTGGTGAGTAATGAGAGGGGCACTCACTGCTGGGTGCCACCACGGTGTACGTGGTGAAACCCACGGCACTGTAGCTTTCTTTCCAGAAAGCAGAGGTGCTGCCTCTCAGGCTGCATAACTCAGGATTCTTCTCCAGGCCACAAAACAACTGCAGCTTCTAGGAGGTATGTGCTGACAGTTTCTGCCAAAGCTCTGTCCTTAAGAGTCTGTGACTCACTGCAAGCCTACACGGAAACCTTCTCTGTCCATCTCTGTGCAGGGCTCTTCAGGCTGAAACAGGAGCCAGTCTGAGAGAGGCCCGTGGTGCCGGCAGGCAGCAATCATGTGTTCAAGAGCTGCAAGGGTAAACCTTAGCTCAGGCTATAGCAGCAGAAAGGGCAAAATCACAGCCAGCACTAACTGGTCAGTGTAATGCATGGGCTGGGTCTGCCTTGGTAGACTGGGAAGGACACGCTGGGAGGTCTGGTGGAGAGTGCACACTGTCTCTCAGAAGGCTATTTCTTAACTAAGAGAACGACACCACTGCAAAGGAGATGAAGGAAGAAAAGAACCCCTTGTTCTGAAACAACCAATTGAGGAGGACGGTGAGAGAGTGGTGTGCTAGGAGCTTCCATCCTATTTCTAACTTGGGCTAACTACCGCCTTCAAATGCCCCTGCAGGCGAGGCCCATGCGGGAGGCGTCAGAGGCTTTATCTCTCATATTTACAGCACATGAGGTGGGCTCCGGACACAATAAGCTGCCCAAGTCATACCAGCAGTCAGAGACCCACTGGGGTTTGAACACATCTATCACATGCCAAAGCCCATGCTCTGTGGTACTTTAAAATTCATTTTATTCTGATACGTTTTTATCAAAAACCATGTGTGTTTGATACCCTGGCTTGGAGCTGGCCACCCTTGTGGGGTATTGGATGAGTGAAAGAAACAGAGAGAGGGTAATAGTCCTGGCCCTGCTGCTTTCTAACTGCATGACTCAAGCAAGTGGCTGATACCTCCTTAGCCTCCGTGCTTAATTCTGCAATCACTGACAAGTCTGTCAGCAGAGGTTGTTGAGTACTTTTTCCCTTATTGAGTCCGAAAATGTATAGTTTTCTTAATCAGTCATTGTTCATCGGTTTCTCCTCCTGTGGCCATCTTCAGGCTGACCCTTCAACGGTGGGCATTGGGGCAGAGGGAAAAATAAGACAGAACCCCTGCCGTTGGAGCAGGCGTGGTATGCCGAGATCACTGCGTGGCAGAGTGGGATGTGGCTGTGGTTCTCCAGGAGCACAAACACATGGGGAGCTGTAGCTGGTGAAGGAGTTGCATCCCAGGACCAGAGGAGCACAGAGGGAGGATGTCTGACACTACTGTCTTTGTGCACCCACGGTCACTTGCTGGGATTGCACCTCAGATCCTGTAGGCTTTTTCACTGCATGGCAAAATTTATAATTTATCATAGAATTTAGAGCTAGAGAAGAATTCTGAGATCATACTAATCCAACCCCTCATTTTACAAGTGGGGAACAGTCCCTGAGAGGTGAGGTTGCAGGAAGGAAGGGCAAACCGGTCCTGGACCCTTGTCTCTGGACTTCTGTGTTGGCTAATCTTCAGCAGTTGTAGGCTCCCTAAATCTTTCTCCTGGTTTTATCTAACCACCTCCATTCATGCTCCAAAGCCTAATAAAGCTGAATATAATAGTACAAGCTGGGACTCTGAATAAATACAAAATGTCAGTGGGACACTTCAAATTTAGGGAACATCATTATTTATCTAAGAGAGCTGCTAAGTCTAAGCTAACATTGAAATCTGCTACACATGAGTCTCTCATAACATGTAGTTGCTGTGGTCTGAATCTCCCCCAAAGTTTGTAGGTTGGACCCTGGATTTCCTAACATGGCCATCAGGCCCAATGAGAGGTGCTTGGTGCTAGGGTAACCACCCCTCGTGGATGAATTAATGCTATTGTCTGGAAGTGGGCCCCTTATGCTGGTCTCGGTTCCTTATTAAGGATGAGTTTGGCCTGCTCCTGCTCTGTCAGGCCCTCTTTCCATTCCACCATGGAAAGATATAGGAAGTAGGCCGTCTGCAGATGCTAGCCTTTGATCCTAGGTTTGCCAGCCTTCAGAATCCTGGGCTAATAAATTTCTCTCCATTACAATTATCCCGTATGTGGTACCTGGCTATACCATCACAAAACGGACTAAAGAGGAGTCTGTGGGAAAATGAGTCACCTGAGACTTTCAGCATGCTGCCTCCCTCCCTTTCAGTCCTGGCAGTCCCTGCATCTGAGAAATGAGAAGCTGGACCCCAGCAGAAGCTGCAGGAGGGCAGAGTGACTGTCTGCTGCCATCTCCCCAGGCTTGAGGATGGACACAGCATGCAGGAGGGATCCACATGTACTTGTGTAACACCTGAATTGGCTTCCAGTCACTAGCAGTCGGAGGAGCAGAGGTGTCATGAAATTCTTTCCAAAATCTGCCTGTTTCCCTGCTCTTCCTTTAGAGGGATGAACCCCTCCTCAGCTCCCAGCTCTTAGTAACCAGCATGGAAGAGGCAATTGTTCCAAAGCCATTCTCAGTTGTGCGACCTGGCAGCAGGGCCCTCTTCTCTGTACTCTGATGTCACCGTTGCCCCATCGCTCCCCAGCTTGTCAGAACCCCTCCCCCAGCTCCTCTCCTTACTTGCTGCTAAAAAATTGCACGAGCCTAGCCACCTCCACCTGCCGGCGTGTGTGGATGTGTAGGAGGACAGATGGCTGCACGCTGGCACAGGGAGTCAGGAGGTCTTCCAGGAGCCAGATATGCTACTTTCCAGTACCTGCGGGGCCCAAATCTGAAATCTGCAGACATTTCCTATGATCTCCTGTGGGTGGCTTCATTATGCAAAGGATTAAGCAGGAAAAAAACGTAAATGGAGAATAATTACTTCTCACCTACCTTGTGTCAAATATTTTTGCACACTCCTTCCTGCCTGCTAATCTTCTTACCCATGCTGTGAGCCCCCATCTTATAGATAAGAGAACCGAGGCTCCAAGGTGTTGACCTTTTCAGGATCCCGTAGTTAGTACTGCTGCAATACTACACCCAAGTGTCCCATCTGGATCCAACGCCCCAGGGTATAAAACTGGAAGAGTCTGGAATGTGTGCTAAAAGGCACGCTAAGAACAACCTGTGAAAGGGGAACAGAAAGGCAGTTACAGGCTGTCTGTTCTTCTGCCCACTTCATTCCACTCCTGACTGAAATAATTTGTTTTCTATTGCTCCAATATAGTGAGCAGACAGCTGGGGTAAAGGAGTTGTTTTGCAGTTGTCGAGTCAGTGAGAATTTGGTTGGGATGGACCTTTCAGCCATCAGTCCAGCCCTGATAGTTTATAGATGATAAGCTGAAGCGCAGAGAATTTAAGAAGGTCTCCCATCTAACCAGGGGGTAGCAGTCAGCCCTGTCTGGTACCAAGTCTTGTGCTCTTTATCTGCAAAGAAAGGAGGCAATGACTCATGCCTGCAGGTCTCTGGAATTAAGACAGCATCTTCAGAGTGCTCACCCTGCCACACGCTAGGAGCTGCAGGCCTTTATCCTCACTGTACCTGGGTCTCTTCATCTGTAAATAGGCTTAGCAGTGGCCCTTGTGCATAGAAGAGTTTTTAAGAATCAAATGAGCTGGCATTGATTGTGGGAGAGATTTGAATTTCTCCCTTCACAGTCTTCTGGGAGTATCAGGTTTCACAGACAACTTCCCTGGTGGACGTCATCAGAATGAGGGCCGCAGGGTCTCCCCATGGCCTCTTATTATGGATAATTTTGAACCAAAAGAAAAAGGAAATGAGGAAAAAAAAACAAAACTGTGCATCTGCATCTCCATCTGTGTGTTACCTTCTCTGCCTCTCCTGGACCTGGCTTGGACCTCACTTGAAGCCATGGCCTCTACATATTGTAAGGAAGTCCATCATTAAGAAGGTCACAGAGACTGGCTCCAACAGTCACTTGGGCAGCAGCAGGCACTGCCAGCTAAAGGGCTTATAGTTTGAGGAGGAGCGCGTGCATGGGTGTCAGGAGTCCAGAAACTTGCACAATGCTCCACAAACCTGCACATCAGACCTGAAAGGCCCAGAAGAGCTGCAGCAGTGCCATCCTTGGTCCTCAAGAGCCTCACCTCTTTCACCTCCTAGCTGTTCCTTTCCAGAATGGAAAGCAGCCTCCTTGCTTACATACCTTATGTTACTCCTTCTAGCTACGAAGAACCTTTTCTAGGGTGTATTGTCAGAGAGTGACTGGGAGATGAGGAGGTGGAAGCAGGGTGTGCAGATGAATACCACAAGGCATTTGGCTGTGAAAAGATGGACAGAGAGAAGTACACTGAGAACTGGGATGAAAGTTTTTGTTGTTTTTTGGAGGGATTTTGTTTGGTGTAAGGTAAAAGAGACAGGTACCTCTTTCACTGCATTTAGTGGGTGGGGTAGAGGAAGAAGCTGGGAGGATGGGAGCTGAATCATCTGTGTCAGGCCCCTGAGAAGCCAGGAGGGAGAGCAACCCAAGCTCAAGGGAGCAGTCGGCCCTGCCCTGTGTGGGAGGAACAGGAGGAGGGCTTCTCTGCTGTCTCAGCCAGAGGGGAAGGAGGGGGACAAGGAGCAGAGTGCAAACCCTCTGTCCAGAGTCTCTCAGACCTAACGGGTCTCCAAGCTCATTGCAGCAGTCTTGCTGCCTCTGGAACCTCACATATATGAATTCACATTTCCAACTCCCATTTTATGTATGTGCAAACCAAGTCCAGAGAGCATATGAAATTGCCCTGATTACACAACTAATGCTATTAATAAAATAGTGCTGACACAAATACAGCCCTATGTGTCAGAGTCCACTTAAGTACTTCACATTATTAGCCTACTCAACCCTGTGAGGAAGGGGCTATTGCTGCTCTGACTTTACACACGAAGAATAGGTTATTTCCCCAAAGCCAAATAGCTTAAAACAGCTACATTTAATCCCAGGCAGTCTGGTTTTCAGGTCAGAACCAAGCCCATCTCCTCTGGGAAGCAAAGTGATAGAGATTAAGTCTAAACCTCCTTTGTCTGATTCAAAAGGCCATTCCTGGCTCACTGCATCAAAGGATAAAGCCGGACAAAGGCAAATCAGACTTTGAGGTCCAATACCTGTGCCAAGATCCAGTGCAGTCAGATGTCTGAGGACAAGTAACAAAAACCTGGTGCTCCCCTTGGTAGACTCCTTCCATTCTCATTGGCCAAAGCTGGGCCACGGGGCTCTCCCAGCTCCCTGGCAGCGAGATGCCTCTATGATGGGACCTGCAAGGGTGAAGGGTGGCCAGTCAATGGTGCCTGCCACAGCCATGCAGGATAGTCAGTGCTTCAGCTAAGTATCCACCCACTGCTTCGGGAAGCCACCTACTGAGCACCAGCTTTGGCTGGTACTGTGCCCGCAGTACACATCAAGAAGTGAAGCAGGGGCTGGGGATTTAGCTCAGCGGCAACGCGCCTGCCTGGCAAGCGCAAGGTCGTGAGTTCGGTTCCCGGTACCGGAGAAAAACCAAAAAAAAAAAAAGAAGTGAAGCTCACAGGTGGGGGTTTGGAACAGATTAGCAAGCAGGCCAGTCATTGTGGTATGCAGACACTCCTCAGAGTAGGGTATGTCCCAAGGCTGGTGGGGACAGTGGGGAGCCAAATCACACCTCGGGGAGGAGACAAGAGAATGCTTTGCAGAAAGGCCACTACTATGAAGAAAATACGTTAACCAGATGAACACAGGAGGTGAGGAGGGCGTTCGACTCGGGCAGAGGGGCCAACATGGGCAGAACCGGGAGCACAGCCAAGTGTTGGTCCAGTTCAGGGTGGTTGCAAGGAGAGGCCAGCTTTGAGAGTGGACAGGTCATAGCATAGTGGGTGCTGTACACCTTACAGACTTCATCTCAAATCCTCACCTCCGCCCTGGGGAACTATTCTAGCACCACTTCTGATTCACAAATAAAATCATGGAGGCTCCCTAAGGATCACTCAAAAGCTGGGCAAATAAATTTGTGAGGTATATGCACAATGGAATCCTGTTGTTTTCAGCACCCTGAGTAGACCCAGAGGACATCATAGTAAGTGAAAGGAGCCAGGCACAAGAAGGCACACACCGAAGCTGATCTCACAGAAGCAGAGGGTAGAGCAGTGGTTGCCGAGGCCAGGAGGACCAGGGCTGGGGAGGTGAGGAAGGTGGACCAGCAGGCAGGGGATGTGGTCGGATACAGGAGTATGTTCTGTGAGCTACCACACAGGGCGACTATGGCTAACAATAATATACTTTAAGATACTTAGAAGAGAGGATTTGGAATGTTCTTACCACAGATAAAGCACAACTGTTTAAGATGATGCTTATGCTGTTTTCCCTGGTTTGATCATTGCTCACAATATTTACACGTATTGAAACATCCCATTGTACTCCTTAAATATGTGCGATCTGATTATGCATCAATCAAAAACAAAACCAGAAGAATATGGAGGCTCAGCAGAACCACCAAGCTCCCATCCACAGTGGAATGAGAAGCAGAAATGGGGTTTGAACCACACTGGCCTGAGACCAGGGCACACTCCCTGGGACATCACAACACGGCAACCACTCTTGGCTTTGCTTTCAAAACAATTGCACCCTATAGTGGAACCAAAGAGAAGCCTTTTTTCTATGGTGACAGGGACAACATCGTTCCAGAAACTAAGATTTGCTCCCTTTATAAGTGAGAGCTGGGTGTGTTTTTCTCCTGCTAGTCATAAAGGCCCACATCCCACCTAAATAAGTAAGGATGCTGTGGCTGTCTGCATTCAGCCAGAAGATGCATCAGTGTATTTCTTCCATGGTGGAAGGACCAGCTGTTGCACTAATAAAATGACTGCTTTTCCATTCTTTCAACAGAATAAATAAAACCCCCTTGTGCTTAACAGCAAATTGGTTTCCTCTAATGTCCAATCTGAAGGGGTGGGAAGGGGACAGGGAGAGACGGGAGCAAGCGCAGGCTAGCGGCCCTTCCCCAGGGACATGGTCCAGAGCACTGGAATAGGAAAGATACTTTCACTTCCTTTCAGGAAATTACTCCATCTGCCAAGTGACACCCCAGTACCCTGGCCTGGCAGCAGAAAGGGAGCTCTGTTGTTAACAACCCTAAGACCTTTAGATTTGGACATCAACTCTCCTCCTCTTCACTTATTCTACAGCTATTTTAAAGACTTACGAGTATTTGTTCACTAGTTAAATATTTACTGCACATCAGCTGCGTTGCAGGCCAGGGCTGTGTCTTGGGGTGAGTGGTAGAGACCACACAGCCCCCACTTCAAGGTGTGAATGCTTCGATAGGGACAGACATACATACTCACTTGTCTTCTGTGATTATTGTAATAAGATCTAAGCAAAAATAGTCCATTTTGATAGTTTCTTTACTCTTTTGGTATATAGAAGAGAAAAGCCATTTTGTCTCCTGTCAGGTACAACTACAACCCAATGTTAATGAGAGATTAATCAGAAATGAAGACCAAAAACGCTGGTTCTATTTAGGGACAAATAAGACCCCCATGTCAGGAGGGTGGAAAGAGAATTCACAGAGGGCGGGTTTTCAGGGTGGAGGAGGGCTGTGTGGGAGCCCAGGGCTGGCAGCACTGGCCCTGCTACACACCTGGATCTGAGACAGGAAGAGATGGACTTGGCTGCAGGAACTGGGAAGGGACTGCTGTGTGGAGAAGACCACCCAGCTGAGGGTCACAGCCTGACCAGGGAGACCACAAAAGGGAGGTGTCGGAAAGGATACCTGTCTTCACTGTCTTTCCTGCTACAATTTTTCTGATCTTTGGAATGCAAAGGCTTCCTGGAGGAGGTGATAGGTGAATAGGAGTTTATTAGGTGATATAGGGGATGAAAAAAATTTCTCAAGAAGGAAAAAAATGTAGAGTCAAACCAAGAAGATGAAAGCTATGCTGAAAGCAGACCCTAAGAGACTTTATACATCACAGATAAAAGTTTGGTTTTTCTAGCAGGGCACTAGGAAGCCATTGAGTGCTTTTAAACTAGATGAATAGTGTGGGCCCAGGGATATAGCTCAGTGGCACAGCACCTGCCTGGAAGGTGCAACGTCCTGAGTTTGATTCCCGGTACCAAAAAAAAAGATAAATAACATGATTGAATTTACTTGTATAGATCTGTTTGACTATAGCATGGTTGGGGAGGAGAGGATACTGGAGAAGAAGACAAAGGCTAATGTAGGAAAAACAGATAAAAGGTGATAGCCTCCCTCAGGACCATCATCGTAGAGGTGGAGGCGGGGAATGTCTGGAAGGAACTGGCTGATTTGAAATAAGAGAGGGAAGCAACAGGCTGGTTCTGGTTCTCAGGACTCTGCTAGGGTTAATACATATCACCATTTGCCAGGATTAGAAACAAGAGAAAAGGAGTGGGTTCCAAAGACGAAAAGAGACAGCTTTGGTTGAGGCATGAGCAGTCTGATGTGCCTCCTGGAAACCCAGGTGGAGTCGCCTGGGTTGCCTGGCTCGGCTCTCCAGTTCAGGAGAGGGAGAGAGCTGGCATGGGGCACAGGAGCAAAGCAGCGATGAGGTTGTGGTGGTGTGGAGGGCAACTGGGAGGACTACAGGAGAAAGGAGAGGCGAACTTGCTGCTGGTGCCTCTGCAGCCCCCAAGGCAGAGCTGCAGCGCCCCTCGCTCTCTGACGGGAGCACTGGAGCCAGGATGCTGCTAGAGCGACACTACCACACCTCCCAGAAGCAGAGGAAACACACACTAAGAACGTCGGTTTTCCACTGGGTTCAGAGAACAAATGCATCTGCCTTACACTTAATGAACAGCACCATAGTATCTTTGAGCTTCTTCATTCCCCTACTTCTCTGCTTCTCCTTAAAACCATAAGGGAATGGGAACTACGTCCAGAGTTGTTCCCATTCCACATTCCCCTAAATGCACAGCACATCAAGTATCCACTGAAGATCTAAATACGGTTGGCTGACCAGTGGGAACAAAACCATTTTTTTAGAAGAAAGACTTCAAATTCGGTATTAGTCCCATTGTGCCCGCCCTCTTTACAACTGAGAGAGCGCTCACTTGCTCTGCATCTGGTCCTCTCCCACTGGGAAAAGGTGAATAATGTCCTTTCCCTGTTTGACAGTGGTGGTCCAAGGATTAACAATCAGAATCCCTCAGAAAAACTGGAGTGAGAAATAGGCTGTATTGTTGTCCTGTTTTAATTAATTTGCAAATCATCCTATATTGTTCAAATGGCAACTGACTCATCAGAAGTGGGTGTTTGGAAATGATAAATGGAAAGTCTGAGGCTTTTCTCATTAATTAACTTGGCTGTGAAAAGAAGCACCGGCCCACATTCCCAGGGAAACAAAACAGACCAAAAGGTACCCAAGACACTGGGTGGGTGTGGAACAGCACAAACGCTGCCCTGGCCACACTTTGGACAGTCAAGAAATAATTTCCTTATTGTCCAAATTTTCTGTAATGAGCACATGCTATTTTACAATAAAAACTTCATTTGAAAATCTTTAAAACAAAAAATTCATGATACACAGATATCATATAAAATAAATAGAATATGTATTGATAACAGTAAGTATAACAATAGAGATTAGAGTCCATGTTGGTTTTTCTCTTTATCAGTTTGAGACTCTTTTATTAATACTCAGTAATGTTATTTCCCCCTTGTTCTGTTACCCAACAAACCAGGGGGCTTTAACAGCAATTGACAGAAAGAATTCACCAGGAAAGCGGGGAGCAAGGGAGGGCTAGCTCCAGGGCCCACAGGGACAGCACTCGGCCTCCTCCAGGCACAAGTACGAGTCCACCCTGCCCCGACTCCCACCCAACTAGGAAAGGATGGTCCTCGGCCCACGTGTCTACCTATGGCTGGGCACAGCAGGACACCATGCTAACTGTCTCAGCCAGACTGTGTCTGAAGGACCTTGATCATTCACCGAAGGGGATGTTAATCTTAATCCCAAAGGAAATGGAACGGATACTAAAGAAGCAAAAACAACAGATGCCTGTCACATTAGGGGACAATTTTCCTCTGTGACTCTTTGTAGGCATAACTTATGTACAAACAATAAAATTTCAACCAGACCCTGAATCCTCAATCCACTGCTGACCTGCTTTGTGAGACAGCCCTTCCCTGTGCGCCAGTACATTTCAGTCCATCTGTACCAAAAAGGGGCCAGCATGGTGTTGGTCCTGGAAACTGTATGTTTGAAGGATCAGTTGAGAAAGCCGGGGGAACAGGCCAGACTGGAGGAGACAGGGAGAAGATTCAGGTGAAGTGAGCTGTCCTC
Source organism: Chinchilla lanigera (assembly GCF_000276665.1). Taxonomy (NCBI): domain Eukaryota; kingdom Metazoa; phylum Chordata; class Mammalia; order Rodentia; family Chinchillidae; genus Chinchilla; species Chinchilla lanigera. The sequence continues at coordinate 1,147,113 of NW_004955464.1, forward strand.
AGCACAATGGCAAAGGGCGACCCCCATGTGGCGAAAGGTGGGGAGCTGTCCTACCTCTTTCCTGAAGGCCGCAGTGAGAAGCCATGGTGGAGGCTCAAGGGAGGCACATGTCATCTCAACAACTGCAGCACGTTCTAACAGTCAGATCTACCCTTCTCTGGAAAGTTGGAAGCTCTGTCTCAAGGAGGGCAAATAGGAGTTCCAGCCTGCACCAGGACTGGGTTACATGATCCCTCTTTGAACCCTGAGAGATTGTGGTCCTATAAGCCTCTGTTTACAACCTTAGCACATGTCCTGCTAAGAGAATCTTTGCCTTTGGCAGCTTCTGGGTCATATCCTGTCTTGGCCTGGGCCTCTCCTTTTCACTTGGTTTGCTTGCAAACCTGTGTTTTAGGAAGACGTTCCAAGCACTACTCACTGCAGGAGAATGTGGGGATTTCCTTAACTGAGTGTGGCGAGCAGGAGAGGAGGAAAAACACAAGCAGATTAGAAATTAGAATTCTGGAGACTGAAGCCCAGCTCTGTCCCTTACGCAGCGACGGGGACTGAGACAAGTCCACTTGAGTTTTATGATTCTCATTTGATCCATATATTAAAAGTGGATATTAATAACAACAATAAATAGCCTGCTTACAAAGCTTATTTTTTTTAAAGGTGTTATATCTGGTAATACTTGGTGTTTGTTGAATCCTTTTAGTGTGCTAGATTATTTACATGCATTATTTCACTTAATCCTTCTGATAATCCCATGATTGGAAGAGTCCATTATTCCTACTTCATAGATGAGAAGACTGAGGTTTAGAGAGATTAGAGTACTTGCCTAAATGTTGGGCTGACATTAAAATCAACCTTGCCTGTAAGCTGACTGTGCTACAGTGCCAGCCCACCATGGTCTGAGTAACATAAGCTGGCACGTATCCCACTGGACTTAGCAGAGTTTCCTTTATGTGACTGGGACTCAGGAAATATTAATTCTCTTATGTTCATCCTCCTTGGACTTTAACCTTCTGAAACATTCATGTTTAAATGTTGGGCCTGTTTGCTTTCATCCTCAGGCTGGTCACAAGATGATGAAAGCAGTCCCAGGTGCTAAATCAAGATGCCACCCTGTGACTTAGTTCTCTTTCAGGAGCAAAAACACTTTTCCCAGCAGCCTCCTTGCACATTTCACTTCACACAGGTAAGCCCCTGTCTCTTCTGAAGCTGATCACTGCAGAAAGGAGATGGGTAGCATAAACTCTGGGGCCAGCAGAGCCAGCTCTTGCAGGTGCTGGGCTTCTTCAGTTTGCCTTTTGCTTGGAAGGAAAAAGGAGGTACTTGGTGCTGAATGGGTGACCAATTATCTCCCCTTCCTACTGTTTTTCTCATAAGAAACCCAAAGTGCAGAGGGGTTAATTAATAAAGTCAGAGTCCAAGGGCAGGGGCAAGGATTGAGGAAAAGAAGTGTGTAGTGAGAGTGGTTGTTGGCAGGGAGAGGACTGAGGACTGGGTTTCTCACCTTGCTGCCTAGGGAGTAGGTGGGACTCCGCATAGCACTGCTGACTACATTCACCTCTCAAGATTCTGATTTCCTGGGGTTCAAGGTAGCTGGGCACTGAGATTTTTAAAAGCACCACAAGATATTTTACTGTGCTGCCAAGATGAAAACCACTGGCTCAGGAAGGGAGCTGTTGGAATGTGGCAGGGAGGCCAAAAGTGTAACAACACTGACAGTGAGACAAGGAGTGTGCTTCCTCCTTTTACTTCCTGACAGCTGCCCCCACTTCCGGAGTTCGTCATGTTTCAGGCAGGACGACATCTGCTTAAGCAGAGTCACAGCTACTTCACCATAGGAAGAGTCACAGCTACTCCACCATCATGTTCACACCATCTCTGCAAAGTAATGGCACTCCCATTTTACAGATGAGGAAGCCAGAGCCCCAGCTCCATGCTCTCCATATCCTGTCCAGCAGCCAAAGCAATGAGGAATCAGGGAAGCAAAACGGTGCCTGGAAGAACAGGGCCTTGGAAAAACCAGTGGTGAGCACCCTCTACCCACTTCTCTACCCATCTCTGTCCTCCTGGGCCTCCCCACATCTTACTCTGCCCCACTCCAGGGTCCTAGGAGAGAGGAGGAAAGGACTGGATCTTCTCAGTAAGGCAAGGGCAAGAGTCAGGACCAGTGGTCATTTCTGAGGAATCGCAGGGGTGGAAAGGACCATGCCCTGTGGCCCTTGTGAGTTCAGAGTTCGGGTATCTGCCTGGTCTCAGCGCCTCTGTCACGGTATAACTTTGAACAAACCCGGCTGGCTTCAGTTTCCTTGTCTGTAGCATGGAGAGATTGGACCAAAATCTACAAGTCACAGCTCAAAGGCCCTTAGGTTCAGGTAGATGACATGCAAGAAAGGCACAAACTCGTTGGGGTGGGGCAGCAGTCCAGGAATGCCTCACCCGCTGAACTCCAGCCAGCAGTCACCATGGAGACGGAGCTGTACTTCATGATAATGGTTGATGTGCTCATCTGGTGCTAATAACAGCCTCAGATTCATTCAGGATAAACCAAACAGGAATGTGGACTGCATTGGGCCTGCAGGCTGCTTCTTTGGATCTGTAGACTAGATGGTCTTTAAGGCCCTTACTGTCATAGTCTGTGATTTCTAAACGAGGATTATGTGCATGCACCAACTGCCCGTGATAGAGGTGATTGTTATATACTACAAACATGCACTAATAAACAATAATAAAAAAGAGGGGGGGAATATCTGACCTAATACTGTAGAACACAATAACCAGCATTTCAGCACTAACTGAAAATTCTTTTCAGGAAGTAAATACAAATGGCACCGTCTTTGTCATGAATTCCTAATACCTTAGTATGCATTTATATACAAGGTCCCAGAGAAAACGTACCCCTTTCCCAAATCTGACTATCCCCATTGGCAGTTCAGACGGCCCGCTTTCTAGAGAAACAGCGCCCTCTGCTGGAATCCTGATGCAAGGCAATGCCATTGGAGCTGAGCTAATTTAAAACTTGAAAGGAGTGGATTTGTTTTCACTTGAAATGGATTTAATGAAGAATAATAAATAAAACCTACATGCATATTTATGGAAAGCTTGATGTATGTTAGGCAGAAATTGGGCTTTCATGTATCCATTTGGGAGTAATTACTCTTTATAAAAAGAAGTCCAGGATTAGAGCAAGGAAGAAAACATGATTTACGCTGACTGACAGGAGTCTGGAATGGGCAGACGGGGGAAGGAGCTGGAGTCCAGGTCTCCTGACAGTGTTCTGGAAGGTCAGATTTGAATTACCTATCTTACGATTATTATCAGACATTATGTTAAGTGAACACGCCATGGCCATTTCCACGTTTTTATATATTGTGTAAGCATCCATTTCCATTTCCTACCACTGGCCATTTCCAGCTTTTCTTTTTATATTATATGAGCAGTGTCTAGACCTAAAACACTACATGACCATCTGAAATGTGAACGAGTGTTTTCTGGATTTTCATTCCTTATCAATCTGTCTTCCTCCAACACACACACACATACACACACACACATACACACTCTACATACCTAATGTTTTGCTCTTCGCTGTGGCAGCCCAGGTCTTTTGACATGACCCATGTTGTTCCCTTACCTACTGTAAGACACGGGTTCATGCCTTAGTTCAAGTTCTGAGGTCGCTCGCCTCCCTTTCACATTCTCAAGTCCGTTCATCCCTGTGCCCATATTTCTCTCTTACTGCTCTGTCCGCTGTGCAATGAGCCATCTGGTTGAAAAGTTCATCACACTGATAGCCAGCTTCTATGCAGGAGGTGATCTAGCATCAGCACTAAAATTCTTTCTTTGTGTGTAGATAGGAAGAAATGTCACATGTGTGCATTGTGTATACAGTGTGTGCATGCCTGTGTGTTGCTTACATGTGCACGCTAACCTTTGAATGGAATTAACATATGTTTATCTTACAGTTTTGTGTAACAAACATATCTACCAGCACAAAATCTCACGTATACCTAGATGTATAGAACTTTTATTGCACTCAACTTCTGGTGTGACTGGGTCAAACATTCTGTAAAGCTGTGCTGGAAGGATCTATGCCATGGATGATGAAGACTGGACAATAAAACTTGAAAACTGTCATTATTCACATCTGCTGTTCAGAGTTCAGGGAGGTACTTCTGGAAAGACTACCAAAAACCAACTGTCAAGGTGGGAGCCTCATCCTTTTGCCAAACCTGCACCTGCCCCTTGTGCCTGAGCCTGTCCTGCCAGCTCACCAAGCTCATGATGTATTTTTGCCCTCTGTCAATGCTGTGGCCTTTGCATTCACAGCTGTGATCAGCTGCCGCCTCCTTTCTCCAGCCCGTTGTCCAGAAAAAACACAAAAATACTTAGATTATTCTTTTGCCATTTTACATCCGAAGGGTTAAACAAAATAAAATATACTTAAACTGAATGAAATGATAGTTACCATGAAACAGACTTCAAGCCTGTTTGTATTCAACTCAGCTTCACATTACAAACTTAGCCTCAGCAGGACCAGCCCTTACTAACGTCACTTCAGATGCAGTAGCTCTCAGTCCACGGCCGGCTCCCGGATATCTCTTAGTTTCAGTTTCCTCAGTATAATGTGTGATTACTGAGACCATTTGAGCCTCCCATGGAGTATTTAACAAGAATTGTATACGATATTCAGAGCACACAGTAGATGCTCAGTAAAGAGTGCCTCAGAAAACCCTACCTTTAACAGAATGTGTGTCTTTCCTCAGAACTATGCATACACTGTCTTCACCTACTCCATAGGGAAAATAATATCAGATTCATAGAATTGTTAGGGTTAGATTACATAAGACATGCATTTTTTTAGAATGATGCCTGGCATTCTCAGTAGTTCTTAGAGTAAAAAGTGCTGACACGTTTCATCACAATTCTCATTTGATCATCCTAAAACCTAACATGCTTCCATTAAAATTCTACTCACCTTGTATGTGTGTGTTACATGTCTGTCTCCTAAGTGCGTTGAAGATTGCTCTTGGACTAGGCTAACAGAAGTGCTTCTTGTAAATATCTCTGTATATCCTCCTCCAGACTCTGTGAGCACACATTAACCCCCCTTAACAAGATAACAAAAGCTCAAAGAGCCGGTGTGACACCATCCCCTGCACCACAGTCTGTGCCTTGTAACATAGAACTGAAGCCAGCACATGCTATCACCACAGGGAGAAAGAAGGCTCCCCCGGGTGAATGAGCCGCTGCCCTACATCAAATTCTCTCTCAAATTCTCTCTCTCAAATTCTTTTGAGAGCAGGCACCCCAGAGCTAAGTTTTCCTGGCTCTTTCATTTTCCAGTTCTCTGACTTTTAATAAGGGTTCCTCGCCACTCAGTGCCCCCTCCAAATCAATCATGCAGTGGAAATCATGATGTGTCTCCCTCCTGCAGTAAGCCGCCCTCACCCAGGGATTAGCTTTCAGTTATCTGTGGTCAACCACAGTCCGAAAATGTTACACGGAAAGTTCCATGAATGAACACTTCTCAGTTTTAAATAACTTCATAAAGGTATTTTTATAATTGTTCTATTATTATTACTATTCACCTTTCACTTTGCCTAATTTATAAACCTTATCTTAGATATGTATGTCTCGGAAAAAAAGCAAAGGGTTGAGTACTATCCAGGCATCGACTGCTGTAACAGAAAATGGCCCCATCAGTCAGTATACTTCAGTTTCTTAGTTGCTCAGGTAACAGTTCCTGTTCCAGTTCCAGTTGCTTCTGTCTCTTAGAAATGGCTGGTCACTGTGATGCACATTGTATAAGCCAATCCCCAACTGATAAGCCATTCTGCCTCTGTACTTCCTGCTTGCTTAGCCCATGTGCCTGGTGACTTAAATAAATCTGCCTCCAAATGCTGGGTGTTGTTTCAGTGTTTCTGCTTGTCATTGCATCTGGCGTGTTGGCTGGGGAGACTGACCATGCTGACCTCTTTGGCTGCCGGTTGAGGCCCTCTCAGACAGAGCAAGGACCTTTCCAAGTCCTGACAGGAAGGCACACCATCAAGATTTCTTTAGTCCCCTCAGAGGTCTGGAGGAGGATTCCTGGCTCCCCACTCTAGTGGTTCACATTGGACCCCAAAAAGAAAAGGATACAATCTGTCTGTCTGCCTGCCTGATTCTGGTAAGACCCTCCCCTCAAAGGCACTCCAGTTAGTTTTTCTGTTAGTCTAACTCAGCTTTAGCAGAAAATGAGCTCAATCAACTCTTATTAGTTAAGGCCACCCTCAAGGGAATGGGGGTTGGAATGTTTAACCTCTGAGTGCCTGCTGAATGACTGTGTGAGTTAATGGAATGGACAGCATAAGCAATAGGCTGCTCCATCTGTGCACCAAGATTGTGAAGCACTAGTCATGGTGACTGATTGGGCCCTCACCAGTGGATCAGTATATGGCATAACAGAGGCTCCACACTCTCCTTAGCTAAGTCATGCCTAAGTCCCTGTGAGGAGCAAGGCCAGTGGGCACCTGAATGGTCTCTTTCTGAGGAGCACCCACCCTTTTCCTGTTGTACCATCATTCAAGGGTATACAACATACACTATAGGGAGACAGAATGAGTACAAGCCAGAGTAAATCCATAGCCCTTGTTTTTAAAATTGTCTGTTGGGTATGACTACAGAGTAAAAATAAAATCTCAAAAGCTCTGTGCCTTTTGTAAAACTGAATGTCTAAATCTTGCCCTGATTGGCCATCTGAAGGGACACTTAATGTTAAAATTGTCCATAGAACAATTTGGAACAAAGTGACAGACCAACAAATGAAGCCATCCTGACCAGTTTTCTTATATTGAAATAAGGATCAACCTGGGTCAGAGTCTGTCACTGTGGCTCCACACCTATATCCTTCATTTCAAAAAAAAAATAAAGGAAAAAGAGGCCCATTTTTCCTGAGAATTCTGTCTTAGCACTCTTGTCAGCCACTGCAATTGCTGCCAACACCTATAGCTTCACTCCCCACTCTCGGCTTGTCTACTTCCAGCCAATTGAACTGGTTCCAGCTAGCCTTCACCTGCATTCAACCACATAGCACGCCCCCAGATGTGCCTATCCTGGTCAGATGGCATCATCTAATATCCATCCTAGAAGACTGTCAGCAATTCCTTCTGAGTTTCATATTCTGACTAGAAAAACTGGGTTGTCATCCCTGACAAATGAGTTGCACCTTGTTGGGTCTGAATAGATAAGACAGACCAAGCTCTAGCAAGTTGGGCCCCCAAGAGCCCATGGTAATTGCAAAAGTCAGGGGTAAACCTGTGACTTTCTGGTAGACAATGAAAGAGAACCCTCTGTTTTCAAAAGCTCTCTCTGTCACACAATTACTATCACCAGGGCAATTGAGACTTTTGCCTCTTGCCCCTCTGTCAGGCACAAACTTATAGACTGAGAGGACATCTCCTTTACACCAAGCCAGTCATCCTCCCTCTCATTTAACCCTGCACTTTCAATTTTGACTGTTCTCCAAGAGAAAGATGATGCCTGCATCAGCTTGAGACAGATAACCCCAATCCTGAAGTTCTAAAAACTCTCCTCCAAGATGTATAAAGACTTTTGTCTGGGCCTGGCCATCAACCATGCTGCCTTACCGAGACCCCTGTGGCTGTCAGATGTTGCAGGAAGCACAAACAGGCATCCAGCCACACGTCAGCCTGATAGACTGTTAATCACCTTGGGCAAGATCTCCATGCCATCAACAATGCAACCATCACATTACATTCTCTAGTTCCCAACCCATACACCCTTTTTGGACAGTTCCAGCAGTTTCAAAACTACAAAATGTTTATAGACTGTCAAATTGCTGAAACACACCTCTCCTGCCTTTAAAGCCAGTTCAAGATCTCCAAGTTGCCAATGCCACCATGATTGCCCTCCATATGCATTGCCTCAGTCTTCTGCCACCCACAGCCTGCTGGTACATCTCCCTGGACCTAAAGAAAGCCTTCTTCTGCCTTCTGTTGGCTCCTGTCAGCCAGCCCATCTTCACAAAGACCCCATTTCTGGACTCAAAGGTTAACTGACCTGGACTCAACCTCCCAGAGAAGACTGATAACATCCAAGCTGCCTGCTGAAATGGCCCAAAAGCTCTGCTGCAATATCTGGCAGAAACTGGTTACAAGGAAATATACCACAAATTTCTTGGAGCTCCTGGCTTCTATAAAATCTGGATCCTTGAGTTCACAAAAACAATAATGTTTACTCAGACTGCCAGCCCCTGGGAGCACCCAGTGGCCTACCTGTGCAAATACTTAGATCTTATAGATAAGGGCTGCCTCCTTCCTTGGCCTCCACACTTAACAAGAAAGCTGACAAGCTCACCTTAGACTGGGAAGTAACTGTCCAGGTGCCACATGCTGTACTGGGATGAACTGTTCTAAAAATGGACCCCATGACAGATGCTGAGTACATGCTATTTACAGATGGAAGTAGCTCTCTTAGGCATGAAGTCCAACAGGCTAGATATGCTGTGGTCACCTTGGACAAAATTTTGACCAAAACTCTCCTGCAGAGGTGATCTGCACAGCAAACTGCTTCCTGCTACTGTTTGGAAGCCTGCTACCAATGACTCAAAATAATTGTGTCCAGAGCCTAAGCCCCCTCCAGGGATCCAATTACTGAAACATCAACCTCAGGCACCAAACCTACCTCCATCATATGTTCTGCAAGCTCAAGCCACTGCAGCCAGCTCAGGTTCAGCATCTGCGTCACCAACCTTGACCTCCCATTGTCTCCCTATACTGAGAAGACAATAGAAGTTTGTAGGGTCCTGCTATAAAAAATCATCCCTAGATGTGATCTACCCTTGATCATTGACAGCAACAATGGGCCGGCATTTGTAGCAGAGGTAACTCAAAACCTAGATTAAATAAAAACTACATACAGCTTGTAACCATTTAAAAGACCAGCTATATCTGTAGACATTCCTGCACATACATATGACCCAGGTGCATATTAACTACCTCTCAAGTTTCAAAACTCTTGCCTTAAATCTGCTAAAAAGTTTACCTGGACAGCTCCTCTGAGGCTCACTCTGAAGAGACAATGCACTCTGGTCACTCTTAACACTGACCAGTCCACACTTGGCTGAAGCCTGAGGACATCATTCACAGGATTGCTCCATACCTATTCCCCTTTATTTTTGTGTCTTTTCATGCTGCTTACTCCAGTCCATGCTTTCCCACCCACTGCTAGCTGTGTTTTTTGCCCTAAACTCTATAGATGGTTGCCTCAAGAGAATAGAACAATCAGTCAAACACTTGACCAAGATTTGATGAGCATCCAAGGCACATTGGACACTCTCCTAGATCAGATTAACTCCCTCACTACCTTGCCAGAGTAGTGTTATAGAACAGACAGGCCTAAATTATCTCTCTTCCTAAAAACAATTTAGGAAAAAAACTCTGTAAAAGACAACCTTGGGGAGCTTGGCTAGGGCCAATTCTAGGATTCCTGATGACACTAATGTTACTGCTTCTAGCTGGGCCTTGTCTCAGAAGATCATGTGTGTAATATGCCTAGCAAATATTTGCCAGGTAAACTAAAAGAGGGGGGAAATATAACAAAAAATGTGCCTCCAGCCAGTATACTTCAGTTTCTTAGTTGCCCAGGTAATAGTTCCTGTTCCGGTTCCAGTTGCTTCTGTTCTCTTAGAAACAGCTGGTCACTATGATACATATTGTAAAAACTAATTCCCAATGACTAGCCATTCTGCCTCTGTACTTCCTGCTTGCTTATCCTATATAAGTCCTAGACCACCAGAGACCAAGGCCTGATATTCTTGGAATGATCCTGATCAGTGCCTATCAATGTAAATAAATCTGCCTCCAAATCCTGGGTGTCACTTTGGTGCTTCTGCTTATTGTTGCACTGGCACTCTGGGAACACATCCCCTGGGTAAGCAGGGTTATTTATTATGCTTGTTTTGAGAACATAATAAAATAGCACATGCAGGCTACTTTATATATTGCCTAGTACCTAGTAAGTGTGCAATAAATGTCACCACTGGACAGATTCAAGGGTCTCCCTTCCAGCTGTGGTAAGTCTGCCAGAAGGAGCCTGCTGGTTGAATGGGAAGTAAGGTCCCTTTCCAACTGTAACAGTCTCAGAGGTGACAAAAAGCTGGTGTTCATTTCCTCCGGAAGCTGTTTCATTCTCTTGTAAAGCCTAAGGGTAACTGCTGGCTCAGTAGAAAGCTGTCTGAAGCTATGAGTCAACAGTGCCTCCTCCTCGGAGGTGATTCACGCCTAGTGTGTGGTCCACAAATGGTGTGGGGGTGGTACCTCTCAGGGAGAGACCGACCGGCCTTGAATGAGTTGAAGTTGTTAGTAATCTTAGGCTACTCATAAGCAGATGCAAGAACAGATGCACTGATTAATTTCTCACCATATCCCCTCCGCACACCTTCAGGAGGGCACAAATTTTTCTTGAAAAGATGTGGAACTTTGAAACCAGGAAGCCACTTCTGTGACTTCAGGCCTTTTGCCAGTTGGTTAACAAACAGAATGAGATGTGGCTGGCCCTCAGATTCAGACTATTCACGTTGAGATAAAAGGATAGAATTCCTGAAATGCTGGCTATTGGGGGATTTTGGAGACTGGGTCCATTTCCATGAAGTGATGATAAACATTTCATCAAGATTTTACAAATGGATAAGCTATTATTTTTCTGTCTGTTTCTTTCAGTAGACTGTGAAGCCTTCAAGTGTGCTGACTTGTGCTCTCCGAAGCCTGCCATTAGAATGCCTGGGTCAGGGCCTGTGCTTTGGGTGAGTTCCCAACCTCACAGCATGTCTGCCTGCATTTCCTCACCTAGAAGGTGGAGCCACCAAATGACGAGATTGTTGCGGACATCAAGTGAGCTAACATCACACTGCTCAGAGCAAGATCCTAGACAAAGCTAGTCTAGCCCTTTAATAGTCACCTACAGAAAGCAAAGGTGACCTTTTAGAAACTTGACTAGTAACTGCATTTTACCACAATGTTTTGTTATTCTATTTTACAAAAGTATCAGTCTGTGTGTCATTTTGGTACTTCTGCTTAGTGTTGCACTGGCATTCTGGGAATTTAAATAAAATCAATGCCTTCTCATAGCTTAACAACCACTAATAGTATCTCATCTAATGTAGATGTATCCTAGCATGTGCTCATTAAACATATAATTTTATTATAAATAGCTTTCTCTTGTTTCTCCTATATGGCTATTGACAAGCTTAATATGTTAGTAGTACGATTCCATCTCGGGATGTTTAATCATGTCTAAAATATTTATTATCATAAGTAAGTGTTTCAGAGTTGAGAACCACAGAAGGGTTGAGAAACCTCTGACACAGGACTTGGGTTTGGTTCTAGGATAGAGTAAAGGTGCGTTGGGGTTCAGCTGCTGGGAATCTGGGAGCAGGAATCCTCTGCAGCCAGATCTCCTCTGGGTTCTGCTGTGGGAAGAGCCCCGAGGAGGTGTGGTGAAAGCAGGATTTCCTATCTAACAGAGCATCCTGTAAGGCATAATAAAGGTTTTGCTAAAAATCAACTCATGAAGCATTGGATCAGAGCAAACACCAGACCAGTGAAATGGTCATCAAGATTATTTTGAAAGTCCCCTACTTCAGTGGCATCGAAAAGGCCTAATTTTTTTCTTCTACAAAATGAGAGATTGATAATAGGTGAATGGAAATGGGCAGAAAGCACAAAGACTTTAGAATGAGACATAACTGGCTTTGAATTTTTTTTAACTTTATCACCTATTAACCAGGAAGTCGCTTAATCCCGGGGTTTCAGATTCTCACGGACTGTGTGTGCCGGGCGTGGGGTGGGTACCGAATCTTATCCTGGGTCTGTAACAGATAGGTCTTTGAAGACCGGCCTAAAACAAGGATAACAACACTTAACTTTCCTCAGTTCTGAGAATCACATGGTATTTATAGCTTAATAATTGTTAGCTCCTATTCACGTGCTTCATGATGAAATTTCCGTGAAGTAAATAAACACGGTTAGAATTCCCCTTCTATTCCTCTCATTGAGAAGTGGAGCCCAGTTCTCTTCCCCCTTAATCCAAGTTTATGTTAGTGACTCATTTAACTGATAAGTGTGGCAGAAGTCATGTCTGGGACTTGCAAAGCTGGGTCACAGGCCACCATGCAGCTTTCCCCTGGGCCTTGTGGGGAAGCCAGCGGCCTTGTGGGAAATCTGGCCACTGTAGCCTTCTTGCTGTGAGGAAGCCCATGCTGGGAAAGTAGAGAAGCCAGTGGGAAGAAACATGCCCAGGCAGCTCATGCATGCCTGTTGTTGAACTGGGTGCCAGATACCAGTGAAGTTTTTAGAAGTCTCCAGAGCTAGCACCACCCCTGACCACTACTAGGGAGAAGCCCTGCACTAGAGCTGCCCAGCTGACAGCCCTGTTGGGGAAAAATGACAACTCGGAATGCTCTGTCGACCATTGGGCCAGTGCTGATCATCAGCTGTTTTGAATTCTACTGAGCCTTTCTCTCTCTTTTTCCTCTTTCTCGCTTTCTTTTCATAGTGTACTGCTTCCAGTCATTCTTGCTGCTTAGGACAGGAGAATGGAATTTCGGTTAAGGTAAAAAATACAGCATTTGTCTATTATCCATCAAAATTTTAATTCATTCACACCTTCCAAAGCACAGTGGCTAAAAATATACTAATTAAAATATGTAGGTATATACAAATATTTGTATAGATATACACATATATATATTGCCATAAATACTTTGCACACACATACATACAGATTAATTTTAACCACTATGTTTTGGGGTGGCTTGTTATGCAGTAGTAGGCAGCCAGAATGTTCCACTAGGGTAAAATATTTGGTTTCCTTAACCCTTAGTAACTCCTTAGTGATCAGTAATTTAGGAAGAGTTTTACTTTGGTCACTCTACAATCCTGGGTCAGCCAGGGTTAGGGTATGCAACCCAAGGGTATGGCGCCATGCAACCCACCCTTCTTTCCTCTTTTGTTGGTGAGCTGTGAGCCATTCCTCCTCTCTTCTCCCATTCCCTGCCCTGTGAAGTGAGAGTTGCACCCCAGGAGAGCCACCATCCTGCTGATCTTTCTGTGACTGGGTGGAGAAATTCTGAGGAAGCCATTTTTACTTTGCACTGAAGCTCTTTTCTTCAGGCCAGATTTGGTGTTTTCATTTCCTTTGCTTGAGGTCATTTGGTTTGAAACTAATAGCTGGACCTAGTGGGATTGCACCTCATGTGACCATAGCTCCCTTAGAGCTCTGGTATATGGCAGAGAAAGTAAGCGGTCAGGTTCCTAACTTGCTCTGTACCCTCCCTTACATGCAATTCCTACCCATATTGCTAATAACTTGTTTAATTTCCCTAAATTTACAAGTCAACTAAAGCAAGTATAATCGTGGTTGGCAAGATTGCTGGTTTTCTCTGACATCTGTGAGGCATAGCTTACCTTACTTTTTGCAAAGAACAAACTAAGAAAAAACCTTTCACCTAAGCCAAGGTAGTAAACAAACCCCAGTGGTGCCATCATACCTTATACACAACTCAGTGTGGCTTCAAATTTCCTTCATTGTTGTGAAGCTGCCAATGCGGTTTGTTTTACTGGATTCTGTTGGGCTTTTATTATTGTTTTAGTTGCCCTACTGTTTCCAAAGATTGGGACAATGGAAATTCTGTTAAAGCAACAAATGTAGCATTTTCTATGATAATTTTAATTAATTAATTCATCCATCCAGTCATTCATCCAATGAGTCTTTATCACAAGTCTGCTCTGAGCCATGACTTGCAGTGGGGTCCTGGACATATGAGTATAAATGAAATATTCTCTGGCATGCCCTTGTTCCAAAGAATGATAGCAGTTGCAGTTCTGTGTGATACGTGCTGCTACCAGGGTGTACGTAGGGTGCTGGGCGAAGAAGACACAACGTCCTAGGCCACTGCCTTCTGGTGTTTTTGGCATTTGAGTTTGAAAGTCCTTTGTGATTCAGCTACTGGGTACTCTCCTTCACATTTGCTGTCTCTCACTCACCTTATTTATAAAATCTTAGGCAATAAAATTGCCAAGGATGAAGAATACCCCTAGGAAAATGTATTGCAGTAGCCATGTGGTATCACTGTCTGAGTTCCTCTCCACAGCAGCCTGGCAGAGGGCCTTGTTTTCTATGTTCTGCAGAAAAGGTGGCTGAAGCTTGCCCAGGTTAAGTAATTTACCGGAAGTCACAGAGCCAATAAATAAAAAGAAGATATAGAAACAGGTCCGTATGGGTCCAATTCCACTTTTTCTCTACCCTGTCGTATACAGTATACACAAAACTGTCTAGAGAGAAAACGCTCCGCCCCAGTATTTCATTGTTGATTATGATCAAGGTTGTTGGACATTTGCTCAGAACGCTCCTGGGAAATGTGATTGCCGTGAGCACTTTAGGTAAGGTATGTCAGGAGTCTGTCCAAAAATTCTCCTTGAAATGAATGAACCTAAAATGCTATGAATGGGGATTGGCCAAACTACAGAGAGGACAGGTATGCCTCCTGACAACTGGAGCCACAGACGCAAACCCCACCAGGGCCATCTCTCTGTCCCTCATCTCCGCCTCTCTGTGTCATCATGTCATTCTCTGATGCCAGAATCCTGCTTTGGACCCACACTCCAGCAGCTGCCTCCCCACAGACTGAAGGGCATCTTCTCCAGAGAAAGCTCAAAAAGTCCCAGGGAGAGACTTTCACTGACCTGCTGACCAGAGCCATGGAGTAGCATGTTTGGTTCTGCCTGGGTTACAAACAGGGATGGGTGACTTGGCAACCCAGGTCAAGAAGAAATCCCAGTTTCCAGGGCACAATCACCTCTGCAAGGAGCTTTAGAGATAATCATGAAGAACCAGAGGGTAGCACATTAGATAAATAAAATGTTCTTAGCAGGATCTTCTGAAACTGGAAAATAAAGTGGATAGCATTATATCAATCATGAAAGCACCTATATGAAATCTAATCACAGGGAAATAAACTAAACTTCATAAATGTTTACCAAATACTGTTTAGAACAGAGGAAAAAAATATTGGAAACAACTCAAATGTCCAACAGCATGGGAGCCATGAGTTAACTCTAACTTCTACTGTCCCCGAATATTGTGCAACCATAAAGAATACACATCCACAAAGAAGAAATGGGAAGAAATTTACACAGATGTTCACAGTAGCATTATTCATGATGAAAACAATTCAAATGTCCATCAACTAAAGAATGGGTAAATAAAGTGTAATATACTTGAATTATTTTGGCAACAAAATAGATGAAATACTGATACATGCTCCAATATGAATGAACCTTGACAATATTAATCTCAGTGAAAGAAAACACAAAGGTACACACACACACTTTGGGTGGCTTTGTGGAACAAGGGATTGAGCCCACGGCTTTGTAACTATGGTACATCCCCACCTTTTTCTAATTTTTAACTTTGAGACAAGGTCTTGATAAGTAGCTAAATTGCCAAGGCTGGGCTCGAACCTGTAATCCTCATGCCTCTGTCTCACAGAATACTCATCATGCCCAATGTGTCCATGCTTAATTCCACATATAGGAACTATTCTTAATAGAAAAATGTACAGAGCCAAACAGGAGATTAGGGTTGCCAGAGGCTTGGGGGCGGGGTGATGGGGAGTCACTACTGATGGGTAAGGGCTTCTCTCCAGGGAGATGTGTCTTACAGTCAGACAGTAGTGTGGTTATCAACCATGAATATCATAAAAGCAAATGAATTGTGTACCTTAAAGGGAGAATTTTATAGTATAAGAATTATAACTTAATATTGTTATTAACACTCTTATTAGGGAAACAGCAAAGAGATAAGAGGAAGGTTGATAATCTGGCACAGCTAAAAGATAAAAAGCAGGTGCTAAGGGCTGTTTGTGTTCCTCAGCATTCATATGTGGAAGCCCTGGGACCGCACACTGTGATAGTCCTAGGAGGTGGGCCCTGAGGAGGGAGTGGGACCGTTTGAGATCATCTCCCTACCTGCCCATGCACACACTCTGAGGAAATGCCACAAGCAGGCACGGGGAGAAGGTGCTGTCTGTGAACCACAAGGCAGGCAGCCCCATATGCTGAATCTGCCCCGCAGCCTCCAGACTGCAAAGAAAGTGCGGGTGCTGAGCCTCCCTGTATGTTGTATGTCGTTGAGGCAGCCTCTTTGACTAGGACTGCAGCATACGAAAGCACCTGTAAGCCTATGTGATACAAATGTGTAGAACAAAAAGTACACAGCAAAAGGGGACTGTTCTAAGTGGTGAAAATACTTTCTCTAACTTTTACCTTTCTAAAATGTTTTTTGTTTTTTTTTTTTTTTTTTTTGGTTTTTTTTCCGGTACCGGGAACCGAACTCACGACCTTGCACTTGCCAGGCAGGCGCTTTGCCGCTGAGCTAAATCCCCAGCCCCTCTAAAATGTTTATAAAGTAGCTAATACTGGCCAGTATCTACTGAGTACTTACTCCAGAGCAGAATGCAGGATTTCAGTTCATCCTCACAGCAATCCTATGACACAGGAACTATAAATCCTGGGGTTTACATATGGAAAAAGTGAGCCCCAGGGAGATTCATTAATTTGCTAATGATCACACAGCTGCTATATCACAGAGTAAGCATTTAAACCTTAGTCTTGACTCTACAGTTCACACTTTCAAGGGCCAAAAGCAGTGAACATTGCATTCATTTTTGCCCTCTCTCCAAACTGACAATCTCCAAATATGTTTCTACATTTTGTTTTTGTTTTTGTTTTTGTTTTTTATTCCGGTACCGGGAATTGAACTCACGACATTGCACTTGCCAGGCAGGCTCTGTGCCGCTGAGCTAAATCCCCGGCCCCTGTTTCTCCATTTTGACACTGAGAGGGAGATAACAGCCCTACTAATGGAGCTCAAAACCTCCAGGCTTCCCTGAGAATAAATTCTCACTCTGAGAGCATGAACAAGTTATTGGGAGCCACTTCTGATCTGTTCTTTCCAAGGGTCTCCTTCATCCTTCCCAGCTTCCAACTTCCAGCTTCCAGCTGAACTCTTGACTCCCTGAGGCCCAAGGTGAGAAGGACTTTGAAGACTGTGTAGTCTGACTGTCTAGGTCATGTTACCTTTGGGAACCTCTCCAACCAGGTACTTTGACTGTCCCTCGAATACTCCTCCAAGAACATCTGTGGCCTCAACGCCACAACCCAACCTCTCACTTTTTGAGGTTCACTACAACCAACAACCAACCTTATCTGCAGAGAAAGGGTGCTGTCCTTTCTCCTCCTTTATGGAACAGGAATTGTAATATGCTGCAACAAATTGCTTGTCCAACAGATTCAAAATATGTCGGTGTTTAACTGCAGTAGGAAATGTCACCAGTGCTCAGCCAAAAAGCACATTGCATCAGGGCTGGTTGGCTGCTCTGACCAGTGGCTTCCTCCTCAGTCTGCTCCTGCTTCAGGCTTCTGTATCTCAGCAAATAGCACCTACAGCCCTCGCATTGCTCAAACCCAAAACCTAGGAGTTATTCTTGTTGCCTCCCTCTCCCTCACCCCCACAGACAATCTGTCACTAAATCCTGTTGATTATACCTCCAAAATATATCTCCACTTCATCTACTTCTCTCCATTGCCTCTACCCATACATAGACACTGTCACTTCCCATCTGGACCTCACTCTCCCCACTTGCACAACAGGTCCCCTAAAACATAGCCACATGCAAGTGTGCGTGCACGCACACACACACATTCCCAATCCATTAATTATCCAATATCCCAAAAGATCTTTTAGAAAAGTACACTTGATCATGCTACCTTTTGGCTTTAAACCCAAAATAACTTTCCACTGCTGGCAGAATACCATTACAGATCCTCCCTGCTGTTGACAAAAGCCCCTGTGAGCATCACCCAACACCTCATATTTCAACCTCAGTGCCTAGCTTTTAATTCCTGCTGGCTGGGCATGGTGGTACATGCCTGTAATCCCAGCACTCAGCAGGCTGAGGCAGGAGAATCATCATGAGTTTGAGGCCAGCCTGGGCTACGTAGTGAGTCCAAGCCAGCCTGAACTACATAGTGAAACCCTGTCTCAAAAAACAGAACAAAACAAAACAAAAACAATCAATTCCTGCTCACTTTAGGCCACTACTGTCTATCATCCTGGAACATTCCCCCTGCACTGCCTCTCTTCCCCAACAGTTACTGTAGCCAGTTTTTATTCCTCCTTGAAGAGTGAGCATAAATATCACTTCCATGACTTTCTAATCTACATTACCTACCTCTGAAGCCAGGGCTCTTTGCTTGCAGATCTCAGAAACCTAACTCCAATTGACTTAAGGAGTTTCTTTTTTTTTTTGGTTTTTCTCCGGTACCGGGAACTGAACTGATGACCTTGCGCTTGCCAGGCAGGCACTTTTGTCGCTGAGCTAAATCCCCAGCCCCCTTAAGGAGTTTCTTAATTAAATAAATAAGCAAAAAGAAATTTACTAACTTTAGGAAATGAGAAGTCTATAATTAGCTTTGCATTAGGCACAGTGGGTCTGACGCTCCAACGATGTCATCAGAGCTGAATAAGTAAATATACAGTTGACCTTTCATATCTGTGGGTTTCACATGCACAGATCCAAACAACTACAGATCAAAAATATTTGGGGAAAAAAAGTTGTGCCTGTACTGAATGTGTATAGCCTTTCTTCCTGATCACCATTCCTTAAATAACATAGTATAGCAACAATTTGTGCAGTTCTCACAGTGTAGTAGGTATTATGAGGACTCTAGAAGTGGCTTAAAGTTCACAAGAAAATGTGTGTAGCTTAAACACAAATGCTGCATTATTTTACCATTATAATTACTCTATTTTATGTTATTTTTATTAATCTCTTAGTGTGTCTGACATAAATTAAACCTTATCATACAGTGATACCTATAGGAAAAATCATAGTATATACAGGAATATTACATCATTTATATAATGGATTTGAGCATTCACAAATTTTGATGTCCAAGGCCAGTGATGGTGAACTTTTTAGAGATGAGAGCCAAAACAGAACCCAGAACCCACTTATTTATCGCAAAGTACAAACACTGCAATTACACCTGAATACTGAGGTTTTAGTTTAGAAAAAATAACTCATATATTCATATCTTTTGTCTTGATAAACACAATAACAGAGCTTTCAATGATATAAACAACCCACTGTGAACATGTGCCATAGGTTTGCCACCACTGTCCTTGGGGATCCTCCAACTAATCCCTCATGTACAGAGAGGGACAACAGTCTAGAAAATGTAGTTGATATGAAATAGAACAAGATAAGGCAGACTGGGAGTGCTAAGAGGTAAGAGGGGATAGGATACTTTAAAGTAAGGTAGTCATGGTAGACTTGTCTGAGAAGGTCCCGTTCCAGCCAATACTCTGAGGAAACAGGGAATGAGCCAGTGAGTATCTGAGCGGGAGGACTATCCAGGCTGAAGGAACAGCCACTAAGAGGGTTATACACGAGGATGCAAAGCCCAGCAAGAATGCCTGTGTGGCTGGAGCGAAGACAGAGAGGGAGGAGAGCAGAAAGGGAGGTAGCAGAGGCCCAATCCGAGAGGGCCTCATAGGCTATTGGAACATTTTGAGAAGAGGAGCTAAAAGAGTGTGGTTTGCATTCTAAAAGAATCATTCTGCAAGCTGTGCTGAGCAGAGACCTCCCAGGAAGGTGGGAGTCAGAGGAGGGAAGCCAGCTAAGTGGCTGTTGCTGTCATCTAGAGAAAGAGGGTGTCTTGGACCATCACGAAGGTGGTAAGAGGGGGCTGGATGCTGGGCGTATTTTGACAGATTGGCTGTGAAAGGTGACACAAAGCCCAGGATAAAGCTTTCCCAGCCTTCTCTAAAGCTGAGTAGTCATCTAACTCTAAATTCTGGCTCATGAGCCATGAACAGAAGGAGGGAGCAACTTCTAGGGGAGCGGTATGCCTTCCACAGCCCCATCCTCCGTGGGTGCATCCAACTGGCACCGGCTGCAGGGTGGGTCCAGACAGGAGGGCAACACCTCAGGGGGCCACCAAGGCCCCCAGGAGCAGCTGCTGCATGAGCCCTCGTCTGTTAATACAGGCTCATTAC
The DNA here is from genome assembly GCF_000276665.1 of Chinchilla lanigera. Taxonomy (NCBI): domain Eukaryota; kingdom Metazoa; phylum Chordata; class Mammalia; order Rodentia; family Chinchillidae; genus Chinchilla; species Chinchilla lanigera. The sequence continues at coordinate 1,167,225 of NW_004955464.1, forward strand.
AAGGACAAAGACACTTCTACCATATTTAGGCTACTTTCCCCTAGGTTTTGAAAGAGAAGTCAACTGTATATCCCCCCCGCCAAACCTAAAGAAATTGCTGTATGGCCTTCATTTCAGCAGTTCCAATAGAATTTCATTTTGCTATATCACAATCTGGATGAACTAAGGGAGACATTTCAAAATTTTGAAATGGCAGACATTAAGCTACTTAGAAGTTATCAAAAGAGAGTGAAAAGTGCTAACATCTTACTACTCATAATAGGCTGCTTTGTTTGCAAAATACTTTTAGCTATAATATTTTATTTAATTTTTGAAACAATATTGTGGGTGAAGTATTCTCCCCTCTCCTATGGGGGTCCAGTGAGTAGTGATCTCATTTTAATCATCCTTTTACCTACATTCTTTGTACCTCTGGTTCACAGTCTAACATCCAAAGTGTAATTTGTTTTTTTCTTTTTGTTTTGGGTACTGGAAATTGAACTCAAGATCTTGTGCTTGCCAGGGAGGCACTGTGCCACTGAGCTATATCACCAACTCTTTCAAAGGTGTAATTTGGTTAGTAAATGAGTTGCAAAAGGCTTGGATAAGTAAAAAATATGGGTCCTCAGAAGAATGGTTCACAGGGGTTGAGTAACTTGACCTAGGTGACAAAGACAAAAGGTTGTGTCCTCTGAGTGGACAGTTTGCTTGGGGATGGGGTGGGATGAAGAGAAGAAGACCAATAGTAAGCAGTAGATACATTGTCTCAAAAGAAGGAAACCTGCACTAGCACTGTTTCCTCACATCCTCGCAAACTTTCTGTTTACTCGCATCCAGGTCCTGAGGGCGTAGAACCAACACAGTGCAGACTCTGGTGGCCACTGCCCTTCTCCAGAGGCTCCTGGCAAAGGGCATTTCAGACTCCCAGAACAGCTGCAAGTCCCTTTCCCACCACCAGATTCCTGACATCCATAGCTCTCGCTCACAGATATTTCTGTACATGCAAATCATGTAAAAAACCAAGCTAGCAAAGCATTACCCTTGCGTTCATCAGGAGTAGAAGCACATGTGTGCTTTCCCTCAAATGATTATTGTGTCATTTTTAATCCCTGTTGCTTGCACAACCTGAAGGAGACTTATTAGAGGAGTTGTTTGCTTTTTTTCTACTGCTTTTTTGGAATCTGTCTATTCTAATTTTGTAGGGAAGATGTGGGCAGAGCCAGATGATGTCACATGTGAAGAGCACTGACCCTAGGTGAGCCCTTGCCAGCCACATTACCTTTGTTCCATTTTGCCTCCTGTCACTTCATTCTCTCAAAAGCTTTCTGACATCACAAGTGGTAAAACTGAGGCTCACTGAGGATGGTAATAGTAGTCACCTTTATACACAGCTTGGGTTGCTGGCAGCCAACAGAGGTCCCAACCATTAAGTGAAAAAAAATCCAGAAATAAATCATGAGTTTTATATTTTACATAGTTCTAACTAAGATGTTGAGATCTCACACCATTTTGCTCCATGCTTTCTAGACCACAAATCACCTTTGTCCAGAGGATCCATGCTGTGTATGCTACCCGCTCACTAATCATTCAGTGGCTGTCTTGGTTATTAGGTCAACTGTGATAGTGCTGCAGTGCAAATAAGTTCTATTTTACTTAACGGTAACCCCAAATTCCAAGAATAGTGATGTCAGCAATTTGGATATGCCAAAGAGAAGGCATAAACGGCTTTCTTTAGTGAGCAACTATATTACAGAAAACCTTCTGCACTGCCGGCCTTATAGAAGAAATGGAAAATGCAGTGCAGTAATCTCCTTTACAAAGTGACCAAGGCTCCCCAAATAGCAGTTTTCCATACTAATAAATGTCTAGAAGCTCATGACCACTATTTAGAGCATCTCTTGTAAATGTAGAGGCCAAAGGTAACTTGTGTTGGTTTCATGATATCTCAATACATTTAATATTAAAATATTTATGCAGGTTTTTCTTTTCCTGAAATGTGTATACATTTTTTTGGGCATACATATATAGAAAAAGTAGGGTATGTATAGGGCTCAGGACTACTGTGCTTTCAGGCATTTCAGGCATCGACTGGGAGTCTCAGAACACATGGGCCATACACCCTGTGGATAAGTGAGAACCAATACTACACAGCAAAGGCAGAGCTCTAGACCCCCACTTCTACTCTGGCAACTGACACCTTGAGTTCGGACAGGTTCTCGAGTTAGGACAAGCCTTAAGCAGACAAAACAGAAATGAAGATGAAATCCCTGAAGCCCGGAATGGGGGAAGGGAGCCTTCTCAGATGGCTCTGTGCAACCTTCCCAAGGCTGAAGCAGCCTTGGCTCCAGGCCAGGATGGGAAGATGCAGGCGCCTGAGGGAAGGGGGAGGTAAGCCCCTGCTCTGGGGCTAATGAGGTGTAACCATTGCACCCCAGGCATTGGAGCCTTCCAAGTCTCCTGCTCCTTTTATGCCAGGGCCAGACTAAGGCTGAAAAATCCTAGTGGTCATAGTATATTTTCAAAGGCTTAGCTGGATCAGTAAGAAGAATGCCACAGAATCTTCACTAATGCACTGAGATCTGTTTCCAGGACATGGGGCTTAGAAGCCAAGAATGTTACAGAATACCATCTGGGTCGCTTAACAGAGGGAAATCACAGCAAGTCCAAGGTGTCAATGACTGTGATGGAAACCTGCTTCAGTGAGCATGAAATTAAATCAAATAAGGGCATGGAAAACTTTTTAGAAATTCTTTCCCAGCTTAGATGAAAACCACAGAAAATGTAGAAGACTAATTCCTTGATGTCCAACTTTTTTTTTTTCAGAGTAAATACTTTCAAAGGGTTAGAGACATAAGGACATCAGGTGGCCTTCTTAACACACCCTCACATGTAAGCAATTAATACCATAGCTATACTTTCAAAGTACTACCACTCACCTCTCCCAGGGGCCTGTGGTCTAATTTTATGAATGTACACTTTTAAAATTCTGCCTAATAAATCCCTTTATACCTCTTACAAATTGTTTCCACTAGTATGTTTACCTAAACACTGATTTTTTTAAAAAGGGTCTTAGTTTTTCTCATAAATGTCATAGAATGCAATGCCTGACAGGGTGAGAAACAAACGTAGAACACACTGTGGGAATCTTCCACATGTTCATTTCTCAAACTGGTATAAACAAAAACTTGGTGATGTGAAATTTATGTTAGCCCTAATATAGTCACAAGTATATTTCATCATACTCTGCAGGTCTCTGAGCTGGTGGATGAATCTCATCCTATGAAATCTCTTATATCTAAAGTAGGATACTAGGAGCTATGTCAAAGTAGGTAAAGACAGAGACCTGGTCAGTTAAACTCAACAAATATTTGGACACATATGAACTATACTAGGACCAAAATTGGGCCAATTGTTAAAAAGAGTCAGTTGAACAAATTAGATCTTTGCCCTCCAGAACTCAGAGAAGCAAGGGAAATGAAGTTGCATTAACTTTAAGTTACATAGTCTCTCAAATCTTTGAAATTAGGACCCATTTTACAATTGATACTTTTCCAAAATGTACTGGTAGAGCTTTTTTCTTTGTTAGTGGCACATAAAATAATAGAATAACTTATTATCTATTATAGTAAAGTTTCTATTTGATGAGATATGGTAGCATAAGACAGAACATGGTGCCAAAATAAAGAGGTTCAAAATGTAAATGTAGAAGTATCACCCTTTCCTCGCAGAGTATTTGTAGTTGAAGTCTTATTCAGTAAATGAAGTAGTAAAATAAAAATTACACCAAAGCACTTATAAAATTGTTGTTTACACTAACCAAATGATAAAAGTGTAGCTATTATTATAACCTTATAATTGATAATAAATATTACACAATTCACTTCCTTTCACTTTCTTTGCACACTATGAACTGTTTTATTTTGTAGAATTTGATCTTTCACCTAACTATTCATTTTTGCCTTCTTTGCCTGGCTCAGATTTACTGTCCAGTACTTGGGCCACTGACCCGCAGAGGTGGGGAACAGTAAGGGAGCTTGAGATGATAAATAATAACCAACAACTTTAGGGGAACATTTTTTTCAATATTCTCACCTTTGTATAGATAGATATTAATCAACGAGCCTTGCAGTGATTTTTACCTCCTCTTCACTTCCACAGACCCTACACTTCAGCGACAGCAAATAACTGACAAGCCCTGATCATGTCTTGTGCTGTTCGTGCCTCCTGACTCTACTCACGTTTCTCCCTTTGCCCTGAATGCCTGTCCCTTTCTCTCCACTTGAGAAAGCCCATGTACAAATTTCAAAACTCAGGTCTACCATCAACATCTTTGCTTGAGCTTCCCAGGAAAGCAGAATGTGAGACTTGAAGACAGAGATTTATTTGGGAAATAATCCCAAGGATTAGGACTGAGGACTGGAAGGAGTGAAACAATGAAGGAAAAACAGTCCACAGAAGAACAAATCATTGCATTGTCCCCTTCTGTGGACAGCTGGGGCTCCATCCTACAGGGACCACTTGAGGATGTGTTGGGATGCACTTCAGAATTGCTACCTGTGGAAGGATGATTTATTCACCAGCTCTCCATCCTATTGGCTATCAGTTGACTCAGAGGATATCAACACCCTTGATTTTCCAGGGCAGGCCTGAGTCATAGGGGCCCTGTTGCAGAAAGTGAGAGGTAGACAGTGAGGTCAGGTTATGCTGTACAAAGCTGATTGCCATGGCTACAGAGTAAGGGGTGAGTTAGGGGATGAGGGTGGTGTGTAAGAGGGCACATTCTTAGCCTGCACACGTTAACCATCAGCTCTCACTGGTGGCAGCTACCGCCCTCTACTTCACAGCATCTGCCCTGTTGCTTTGTAAAGGTCAACAGCTCATACAATGAGTATGAGCTTCCTAGCAGCAGTGGCAAGATCTTATTCACCTCGAGGCTCCTGTACCCTGGGCAGTAACTGGCACATTGTCCTAGGACCTCTCAATAGGGTGAGAACCCAAATTTTAAACTGATGGATCACTTAAGGGCAGCTACTCTTTTCCCTATGACATAAAGAAATGCAGTGCAAAAATAATGAAAACAAAGTTGTCATAGATAAAAATGTGGGCATTCATGATTCTGGGGAAAAGGTATTATTTTAATAAAATTATCAGTTATAGTTGATGGAGTTTTTTTTCCAAAAAATCTGGCAAATAAGAAATGTATCTATGCAATACTGTAAACAACTCAGTGCATAACCTTGGGTAGATGTCAGGGATCACATATTGTTAAAATCTATCTTTGATCTCACTAGATCCCAACAATACTTTCCTCATTCATTCAGAGGAAAAGCCAGTGCTACTACATGACACAGAACCCCTACCCATGTGGCCTTGGTACACATCTGCCTCCCCCTCTTACACCCTCGCCCTGCCCCCTTCCTCCGACTCCCTGACCTTCACTGGGCACATTTCAGGCTTTGCTTTCCACCTGGAACTTGCTCTTGCATTATCAATTTCGCAAACTCACCTGTCCACATCCCTGCTCAAATGCCACCTTTCTAGTAAGGCCCGGCTGGGGCCCCCATTTAAACCCTGCAGCCCTACTGCTCTGAACTCTGTCTCCTTATCCTACTCCATTTCCTTTCCCTTTAGCACTCAGCTCCCTCTCACAAACACATAATTCATTTAGGATGTCTATAATTTATTTTCCTTCCCCCTCTGCTAAAATGTGAGTTCAGTTGGACTAGGGTAGAGAACTTTCTCTTTTTTAGTTATCAGCATATCCCAAGCATTTAGACCAGCATCCGGCACGTTGTAGGTACCCAAAACACTTATATTAAATGGAACATCTTGAAGCCCGAGAACTAATAATGTACTTCATAATGTACTTCACAGCATTCACCCCTTCCTTGAACACTGGTTGGACACCCGTTAAAGGCACGGGTAACAGGCACGATCCGCGTCCCAAAGAGCCCCCAGGTCCGTGTGGACACAGGCCAGGACCATAGCCAGTTATAATCCCGAGTGAGGAGTGCTATGATGTGAGAAGGCCGGTGGCTGCAGGGACCAGAGAAGGCAGGTGAGTGGGTGGTGAAGAGGGACCTGACTATTCACCTAGAGAGGGTGTTCCCTAGACAATAAAAGAAAGGCTCTGAGCTTGGTTGGCACTCCATTGCGTAGTCATGGAAATACAAATCAGGGCAGGTTTACATTTGATCTTTGTTTGAAATGCGCCCCAAACTCAAAATTCTCAGTGTTGGAAAGAAGGGACTCAGACAACAAGAGGACTGAACAAGGCAAAGTTTAAAGTTTATTTCTGTAGAAAGGCATGAGTGCCTGCAGGGGGCAGCAGGCTCGCTGAGCAGTGGGGAAGCAGAGTTTAACGTCCTCAGGCCTGGGAAACAGCTGACCTTTCCCCGCATTGGCTGGGTTGAAGATTCCATCTATCTTGATTGGCTAGTTTAAGCGGTGCAAAGAGTGGGCGTGAGGAGTTGCTGGGCAGAATTGTTAAGGAAAGAGCTGGAGGGGAGAGGGTGTGGGGAGTAGAAAGTCCTTGGCTGTTGATGAGCTACTTGGTCTGTAGCTCTGTTCCCAGAATTTAAACTGGGCAAGCATTTCCATAATTTCAGTGTGTTCGGGCAGCCTAGGGTAGGTTAGAGTCTGAGATGGAGGCACTCCTGTTTGTATCCTTTGATAGAAAAGACAGGGCTGAAGTTTCTCACATCTTTAAAAGTTCTTCAGAATCAATACAGAATGGGATATTTTCCTAATGCTTTCTGCCTTCCTTTATTTCTCCACAAAAGTAAAAACTCTTAAATAGTCAAGCAGTAGGACTTCATGTGTGTCTCTCTCCCTCAGAAATGGGAAGGAACGTTGGACTCTGTTTAGGTTTATAGTCTTTTCCCTTCTGTTAGGTTATGTATTATTGTCAACCTCATATTTCAACTATTTTTTACTTTTTTCTTAAATGTGATAAAGTCCATATAACATAAAATTTACCATCATAACCATTCTAAATATACAGCTCAATGGCATTGAGTGCTTTGTTGTGCAATCGTCACTACCAGCCATCCACAGAACAAGTTTCATCTTCCACAACTGAAACTTTGCATGCATACAACCGTAAGTCTCCATTTCTCTCTCCTCCATTCCCTCAGAGCCACAGTTCTGCTTTCTGTCTCTAGGAATTTGACGATATTAGATACCTCACGGAAATGGAATCTCACGGTATCTGTCTTTCTGTGACTGTGCTCAGTGTAATGTCCTGAGTATGTGTTCAGGTTGTAGCAGGTTTCAGAATTTCCCTTCTTTTTAAACACTGAACAGTATTCCACTGCATGCCACATTTTGTTTATCTGTCCACTCACTGATGGACATCTGAATCATTTCTGTCTTTTAGCTATTGTGAATAATATTGCTATGAACACTGGTGAAGAACTGCTTTCAATTCTTTTGGATATATTTACACAGAAGTGAAATTGCTGTATCATATGGTAATTCTATTTTTAATTTTTTGAAGAACATCCACACTATTTTTCATAATGGCTACACCATTTCACATCTCCAAGCAATGCATATGGGATCAAATTTCCCCACCTCCTCTCCAGCATTTGTTATTGCCTGTTTTTTTTTTTAAACAGTGGCCATCCTAGTAGATATGAAATATCAGTTGCTTTAAGAATTTACTTCTCGGTGTTTTCTTAGTGAAAAATCATTAACGTGTCCACTGTTATGGTCATGAATTTTTGTTTATAATTTTTAAAAAATCCTCACCTTATTCTTCCCAGTCACTCAAAAATATTACTCAGTGCTTACTATGTACCGAGTACTGTACTAGATCCTGTGGATATAAAGAAGAGGTTTTTCCTTAACTGTAAGACGCTCACAATAGTGGGACAGACAGACATCTCAGCCAAGAACAGCCACACCACACGTGATATAGTAAAAGAAAGCAGCCCCACAGTCGCAAACTGTGGGGCAAATGTAACTCACATGAGGGATAACTTGATTTAATAATTATTTTTAAATTTTTGAATTTTGTTTTTACAAATTAATCTTAATATCTGGCTTTCCTGAAAAGGAAAATCAAAGCAAGATATGGTGGCATATGCCTGTATTCACAGCCTGTGGGGCTAAGGCAGGAAGATCAAAGGTTCAACCCCAGCCCAGGTAATTTAGAGACAGTGAGATCCTGTCTCAAAATTAAACACATAGAAACGGCTGGGGATATCGCTCATCACAAAGGCCTAGGTTCAATCTTCAGAAACAACAGAACAGAAAAAGAAAAAAGGGAGAGAGATGAAGAGAGGAGAGGAGACACGGAGGGGAGGAGCAAATTTAGCACCTTTGATCCAAAGATCCAGAATGGCAGTCGTAGATCAGAGCTGAGTCAGAGCCCTTTTAGAGAAAAGGAGGAATCCAGAAGTGAAGCCAGAGTCCTTTGAGAATATTGATGGGTTGAGTGTGGGAAAAGGATATGGATTGGAGACAGAAGAAATATATTAATTGTAGTCTTTTTTTTTTTTTTTTTTTTTTTTTGGTACCAGGAATCAAACTCAGGACCTTGCACTTGCCAGGCAGGTGCTTGTGCCGCTGAGCTATATCCCTGGCCTGTAGTCTATATTTAAATAAGCAGCATCCATACACAAACTTATGTAAACTCCAACATTTCCCTTTGCTATTTTGCCCATACTTTTGCCCATACCATTTAACCAATTTCATTTTGTAAAAGAAAAAGAAATCTATAGAGGTTGAGTAACTTGCCTTGTGTAATACTAACATAGGTCTGACGTGACTAATAAATAGAATACACTAAAGACTTACAGGAACAGAAGAGTCACAACACAGACCAATATAGCGGGCATCTGTGGTCTTGCCTGCCCAGCATCTTTTCCTCCATCTCTAAAAATATACACTTATTTTAGTTGGTGAGCCACCATTCCTCCTTATTGTGTGTGGTCCTGGTGAAACTGAGTTCTGGCTTCAAGGCTGGATATGACTCCAGATTGGCCATGTCCATGTACCTGGTGCTACTGGGAATGAGGTTAATTCCTCCCGTGGGGGTCACTGAGAAGAAAAGAACTAAGTCTGAATGATGCTGTCGGTGCTCTACCTAACTCAGCCTGTTGTAGTGAAAAGATGGTAACCTGTATTTCCTTCCTTTGCTTACCACATCTGTAAACAGAGATAGCAATTCTTTCCTCAAAAGCCCATTGTACGGCTACACTGTATTAAGATGCTTGACACACAGTAGGAGCTCATTAATACTGACATCCTTATTTTTCCCCTTTCAAATGATGTCAGATGGATGTAGCATTACTGTAATTAAAATGTAAGAAGTGAATTGGCAGACTTTCCTTATAACATATTGAGAACAGCTTTTTCAGCACTACCTTATGTGATTTCAGGGAATTGGAGAGGGAAAAGAAAATAAAACGCAGCTTCATTTCCTGGAACAACTCAAGCCATATCCAGCGCTTGCCAAGAGTGGCCAACAAGTCTATGTCTGCATTCATCTATTATCTCACCTCTGTGTAGATAAAGTGGTTTTCACCCCCACTCACTAGCTATTATATATTTTACATGGGAACTCTTGAATCCCCAGCTATCATTTAGCTGACAGTTCACCTCATAAAGCAACCATAACATTAGGAGTAGTCGTATGACACTTCCTGCTTATAAAGCATTTTACAAATCTGAGTTAATTAGTATGAATGCTAACATGCCAGCTTTTTATGAATTAATACTACAATTATGCTTTGGTCTTTCAATAAAAACACAGTGACCTTTTTTTTCACTAGAATTGAGGAAAAACAAGTAATAAATAAGCTGTATCCCCAGTGGATCAAAATGCAATGTGACTGAAATACAAGACAGATATTTTATTGACTGAATGTTCCTCTAACAACATCCTCGAGGATTTATAGTTGTGACACTTGGTGCTAACTTTGAGGATCAACAAGGCATATAGAAGGGTACTAATGGTTACATATAAAAATTATGGAAACCCACAACAAGATTCTAATCTTTCAAATACATTTTCTAGACTTAAACACCTCAAACCTGAAAGTCATCTACTTGTGATTTTTTCTTAAATCAGAAAATTCCAGCTCATCACATAGTATTACAAAATACCTCATTCTTTCCATTGTAATAGAAAATAGAATAAGCAAAACTTGGGTTGGACTTTTAGCTGTGGTGGACATCAGCTATTTAACCAAAACTCTCTGAATCTTAGTTTCCTCACCACTAAAATGGCAGTGATGACACCCGCTTGACTGGAATCTGGGGAGGGTCACATAATAGCTGGGATATGACAGGTATTATTATATTTGCTCTGACATAGCCTGTGTCCATTATTCATCTTCACCCTGGTCCTTCTAAATTTTTTTAAACATTTCATTCAGTTTTCAGGACAGCAGAGCATCATAATGAATAAAAATGCTCTTTTCTCTTTAACTCTTAGCATTTTAATGGGAGTGGAAATGAAAAATAAAAGTTCTTTTCCTGTTTCTTTTTTTGAAACAGGGTCTGACTAGGTAGTTCAGGCTGTCCTGGACTCACCGTGTAGTTCATACTGGCCTCAAACTCACAGCAATCCTCCTGTCTCAGCCTCCTGAGTGCTGGGATTGCAGTTATGTACTAATACTTGCTGACAAAAATAAAAGTTCTATTTGGGGATAAAAGTTTAAATATATACTTACCTGAAAAATTTTCCTTTTAACATAATTATGAAATTGTAGAGACATCTCACTTGAGTTTGGTCATTTGGCCTCAGTTACCTGTAAAAAAAAAGTTACTGAAAAGTGATGTGAGAAGACATGACAGCAGGAAGGCTACTTGGACACCATGGAAAAGCTTAGCGTCTGGCTTGTCCTCCAGCGTGCAGAGTGGCCAGACGCCAAGAGGCACTACCTGAAAGGCCCAGAGACTGATGTAGCCACGGGCCTGTCGGATTGTTCCCTCTGTTGAGAACTGTAACTACCACATGCCTGTAAAGCTCACACAAGTATGATCTGGACATTCTTTTATTTTGTAGAAAGATAAGTCACACCTGAAGGTGAGCTGCTATCTGAGTGTGGACTTGGAACAAGCCATGTTTCCAATGTCATGGCTTCAGGCCATTAATCATGGCATTTGTGACCACTCATCCAACAAGTATCTACTGAGTGCCTGCTCTGAGGCCAGGACTACCAAAGCCATAGGAATAAAGCAATAAAAAACAAAGTCCGTCTTCACATGGCACTTATCATGCATAAGTAGTCTGGCTAATAGAATAGAGAACACTGAAATCTTCCTCCATACCTGAACCCAGCTTCCTTCTCCTTACACAGTGCTTGGAAAGGCACTGACAGCATTTATCACCGTGAATTATTCAGCCTGAATGACCTTCCATTTCTTTATAAATTTACTTGGATATCTCTGTCCTGATGAGGTGGTCCCTCCATTTAACTTTGAAAATGGCTATGCATGGTTATGCACATACATGCAAACACATGCATGCACACACCAGACAGTCTGGTGTGAGAAAAATAACATCTTTGATTGGCTTAATTTGAATTTCTGCTCTATTAATTTGTAGAACTATGTCTCAGCAAGTTAACAGCAACTTCCCCTTTTACTGCTTTACAAAATACAAATAATATATTTAAAAATTTTTGACATTCAAAGTTTGTTTTGTTATTTTAGTTACTGTGCCAGGGTTTATAGTATATATACTTAACATGTCATAATAGTATATTCAAGTGATAGTTAACATGTCATAATATTACAGTGATGTACTTGTATAGAATAAGAACCTTATGATATTGTACTTCCATTTCTCTCATACTTTATACTACTATTCTCACATATTTTACTTATATATATAATAAGTGTCATGCTACATTGTCATTATTTTTAATTAGTTAATGTTCTTTTAAAGAGATTTAAATTATAAGGAAAGAATTTTACACATGTGCCTGTGTGGTTACTATACCCTCTGCTCTTCAGTCTGTTATGTAGATTCAGATTTTTATTTCCTTCTGCCTAAAAGGTGTCCTTTAATATTTCTTATACTTTTACATTTTGTATATCCTTAAAAATATGTCATATTCACTTTTGAAAGATATTTTTACTAGGTATAGAATTTTAAGTTGGTCCAGTTGTTTATTTTCTTTTATGGACATTAAACATGTTGTTTTACTGTGTTTTCTTTTCTTTTTTTGGTTCAATTTCCTCCTTTTTATATTTTTCCCTGTCTCTACTTAACTTTTTAAACATATCAAATACAGTTATAATGATAAATTTTGACATCCTTGTCTGGTAAGTCTAACATCTGTGTCAGTACTGGATGGAGTTCAACTGATTTTTTTCCTTAATATGACTCATTTTCTTCTTTGCATACCTAGTAATTGGGTGTCAGATAGTAAATTTTATCTTGCTGAGGGCTAGAATTTTTTTTATTTCTATAAATATTTTGGGGGCTGTGGGGACAAATGCAGTGGTGTTATCTGGAAACAGTTTGATCCTTTCAGGTCTTGTCTTTAAGATTTGCTAGTCAGTAGGAAACCAATGCTCTGCCTAGAGCTAATTATCCTCCACTACTGGCAATGTTCTTCACTTTGTTTACCCAATGCTTCATTAGTCATGAGGATATTCAGGCTGGGCAGTGGAAAAAGGCACTATTTGGGTTCTGGGAGTAGCAGGCATTGCAGTATTCACTCTAAACTTTTTCCATTGGTTCAAGTTAGAGACAGGGCTCTCTGTATTTTTATCTCCTAGTCTAGAACATTGTTTTCAAATTTTGACTGATCACATCCTCCTCAGAGGTATGGTATAGGAGAAGTTCATCCTGGGCCAAGTGCCCTCTACTGTGATCTCACATCAACCTGCACCATGGTTAGAATGCCCTTTCCAAATTTGTGTTGAAATTTGTCATTGCCATGAGATTAAGGATCTTTACGAGGTGACTGGTGCACGAAGGGACTGATGTCATTATTGCAGGAGTGAGCTAGTTATTGTGGGAGAAGGCTTGTTATAACAGCAAGTTGACTTGATCTCTCACTCCATCTTATATGGGCTTGCTTGCTTTTCTGCCTTGTGCTCACAGCCCATAGGCCTTCATAGATGCCAGTGCCATGATCTCGAATTTCCCAGCCTCTGGGACCATGAGCTGAATAAACTCCTTTACCCTGTCAATCATATTCTGTTACAGCATCAGAAAACAGAATAAAACAAACTGTAAGGCCTCCATCATTGAACTTGTTACATTGTGTTAAATTTGCTGTGAAGACAGACACCGAGTCACTTTTATTCAGTGCCATTGCCTCAGTACCTAATACAGTAGTAACTCAAGAAGTATTGTTAAAGTACTAATTCTGAATTCTTCGTTCTGCTTTCAAACTACATGTTGAGAGAATGGGTTTTTCAACAGGAAATTTAAAAAAGCAGACCAGATGTCCAGATTTAACCTACACGTGAGGTTATAGTACTGTCCTGGTGAGTGTGGCTGCATAGAGATCCTTATGGAGGTTGTTTCTGTCAAGCCAAGGAACATGGAACGGTGCAGAGCATGTATGGGGAAGCTTCAACCTCACACCTTTGATGAGGGAGGCATTGAGATGACCGGGGTCCTCTTTGAATTTTGTGCATTGCTTTTCTCCTCCCACATATATCTCAGTGCCTATTGGTGCCTGGCCCTGGATGAGAAAAGCCTCAGTCCTGCATTTTGAGGGACTCTACTCACACAGTATCTGTGCTGTGCTCTGGGAGGTGCCGTTCTCATTTATGATGACCTATATGTAGATAGTCCTGCCTGCCAGAGTCCTAACTCTTCCTGCTGTGTAAAGCTCAGGGAAAGGCATAGGCTTTAAATTCCACAGGCATCTTAAAATATTACTCTAAGAGATACCTGGGAAGGTGGTGGAGAGGTAAACAGCAATAAATCAGCCTCTCCAAGATTTGGAAACCAGACACTGAAAAATAACAACTGAGGGAAGAAAAGAAGAGAGGTGATCTCTGAGGCCCAGGAAGTGTCTTAAGGGAAATTGGAGCCTACAGAGAAAGGGAAGAGTCAAACCACAATGCAGAAAAAGGAAGGGACAATCTGTACTTTCCAGCTCCTGGCTGGTGGCGAAAGAAAGGAAGATCAAGTCTATAAAGCCACAGTGAAAACAGGTGACTCCAGGGGCTCTCAGGGAGAAATGCATCAGTGGAATAGAGCAGTGGATGCCATGCACTACAACAGCTGGTAAGTGACTCCAGTCCAAATGTTTTGCGTATCCTCTGGAGAGAGTGCCTGGTTGGACACTATTTTAGGGAGCCGCCAACTGAACCTGGGACTGAGAGCAGCAGCAAGTTGGCTTCATCCAGGGATCCAGTGGGCTCCCAGTGTCACATGCCCACAGTGACTGGGTAAGGGACATACATGGGAGATGTCTATGGTCAGGGAGCCATGGTCAGGTGGGCAAGAGACACCCAGAGTGTGATAGCTAAATGACTCAGGCTCCCACCACCATGATCAGAGTTCAGGTTCAGCCTGAACTCCTGTGGATCTGAAAGTCCCAAACCAGCACACCACCCTAATCCTACTGTGGGTTTGCTGGGATTATCCAACACAGATCTGGGATTTGACCCATCCCCCACTTGTACGGGTGAGAGCAGAGTCACACCTTGAATATAGCCATGAAACTACAGACCCCAGAAGATAACCATTGGCTTGAAAGCACACAAAAATTTCTTTCTGTTTTTTCTTTCTTTGCTATTGGTCTTTTTTGTTGTTGTTTTCTTTTTGGTTTGTTTTTGATTGGCTGTTTTTGGGTTATTGTGAGTGTGAATATTGTTTTTAGTTTTTTTCTTTTTATTGTTTTCTCTTTCTTGCTTCCCTCTGTCTTTTTCACCAGTTTCCTGAGACTTGATTAATCTTCCTTTGTTTCTCAGCCTTGCTTCTAATCTCCTTCTCTCTGTTTATTGTTCTAGTTTTACTCCTCTCCCTTTCAAATTTTCTTCCCTTAGGGTAAAATTGCTCTCTTGAGTGAATATTTACTATCTATAAATTTCTGATTAGCCTTAGATTTTTTATATAAGTCTTTACCGAGGGTTAAAGGTGACAAATTACTAGATATCACAGTCTGTCATTTTCTACTGTGTTTCATGCTGTTGTTATCACTGAGTGTACTGCTTTAGCCAAGGTGAAACAGTTGCTGTGATCAACTGATCTTCCTTGAATCCCAATACCTAGATTGTCCGATGGTCATAAATAATGCTAGCTCAATACCAAAAAACTGGTCACTAGGCCAAACAGAACAAAACTTCCATCTGTAGTAAAGAGACAAGATAGGATCCTGGGACAGACTTAAAGGCCAAAACGAGTTATGCATAGAAGACATTGCTGAAAAGTATTCATTTCCTAAGGACATCTCAATACTAGTAATAAAGCTACCTACCATAAGCAATTTACAAGCCTCAACACATGAAACAAGGGCTGAAGGGAGAGGAGGGAGATGGGATGAAAGGAAGAATTAAGACATATTATGTACAGGTACAAATTCCCTCTGAGAATATGATCATTATATATGGCAAATGTGTACTAATGAAAATTTGAAAAAATAACATTAAAAAACAAAATAAAACAAAAATGCTACTCTGTGCCAGGCATGGTGATTCCATTGGAACCGATCATTGGATACACCCTTTGACAACAGAAGTGTATGACCATAATGGCCTGGGCCCTGGGCTCTCCCTCTTTACAAGTTTTTGTCTCCATTTTCTGCCATCACATTCATATGCCCTCAGAACAAAGGTGAGATGAGATAAATTGAGAATAGTGTGGAAATGAGCTCATGCTGCTATCTGATTTATTCATTCATTCACCTGTTTAATATTTACCGAGCACCTAGTATGTACCAGACACCATGCTGAATGTTGACAGTCTTTGTCTTTAAAGAATTCACAAGTCCAGTAGGGGAGGAAGACAAGTGAACCATCCATTACAACAATGTGATAGACTGTTATTGCTTGTATCCAGATGTTCTCCCAAAGCCTTATGTGCTCATAGGTGGGGAGTTTCAAACATGGCTGTATTAGAATGTGTTAATGTGGATCAAGGGAGTGATGTGAGACAAAAGGTGTGGATAATGGAAGCCCCACCATGGATATGGGTGTCAACAATCAATAGGCTTGTAACCTAGATGGAATGGAAAGGGACAGATAGAAAGCAGTGTTTCTGCTGCTGCTTGGTGCTTCGGTGCTTTCTGCCTGCCTTGCCATGTATTGTTTCTCCTCTGCAATGCCTCTCTGCCACACTGCTCTGCCTTGGAGCCAGCAGACTATGGACTGAGACCTCTAAGAACTGTAAACTGAAATAAGCCTTTCCTCTTTTCACTTGTGGGTGTCAGTTATTTTTTTCTCAGCAACAAGAATAGTAACTAAGATGTAGAGGAATGTATATTAGATGCAGTGAAATGCAGAGCTAGTGTAGAGGAATGCATAAAGGTAATGTACAATACTGTATCCTGAAAAGTCTTAAGTTATTTGGCAGAAATAATGTTTATTCTTCACAGCTCCTAACAACAGTGTTTGCATGTAGTGAGAATTTAGTAAATAGTCAGAAAGCTCTGTGCATTGGTTAGAGTAGTACAGAGGAATATATGTATATATATATATATATATATATATATATGTTTTTTTTCTTTATATATTCACAAGGGGGTTTATTAGGCTTATAGGATCAGAGGCATGAAAGTCCATAATGGCTGTGTGTACCCTCTCCAGGGGAGAGGACAGAGGATCCAGTAGTGTTCAGTCCAAAGAGCTGGAAGCCTCAGAATAAACAGGAATCCGGCATGCAGCACTAGCCCAAGACTGAAGGCCTGGAAGCTTCCTGGAGAGTTGCAGGAGAGTCCAAGTTGAAATACTGAAGAAGCTGGAGTCTGGTGTTCACGATGGCAGTAGCAAGAGAGGCATCTGCCAGAGCGGAATGGAGCTTTGAAAATGCGGGCTAGCTTCCTCCTTCTTCCTCTTTCTTTCCATCCTGGCTGTATCCTATTGGTTGTTTTCTCCCTCAGCCTGCCCTGCATGCCGATCTTCTTTGGAAATACCCTGAAGACACACCCAGAGGTGTGCTTTAGTAATCGCTGGGCAGCTCTTAATTCTGTCAAGTTGACAGTCACTTTTAATGGTCACAGCCTGGATTCCAGCTCTGACCCTGGACAAGTGTGTCAATTTTCTGAGCTTCAGTTTCCCCATATGTACTGATATCAGCCCTGTCTACCTCAGGCAGTTAGTGTAAGGGTGAATGGTCATGAGTGATTTTATTTTATTTTATGTATTTATTTTTATTTATTTATTTATTTATTTATTTATTTATTTTTTGTCTTGTGAGACAGGGTCTAACTATGCATTTCAGGCTGGCCTTCAACTCACTATGTAGCCCAGGCTGGCCTCGAACTTGCAGCAATCCTCCTGCCTCAGCCTACTGAGTGCTGGCATTATAGGCGTGTGCCACCAAGCCCTGCGGTCACGAGTGATTTTAAAGCATAAAGATCTCTACAAAAATCACAAGATCATAAATTATATATTTGATATTCACTATTGAAATATAAGTCATTCTGCACTTCACATAAGCGGTAAACGACCCTTTCTTGAGAGAAAGACGGGCTAGGGATATGGCTCAGGGGCACAGTGCCTGCCTGGCAAGAATAAGGTCCTGAGTTCGAGTCCCAGTTCCAAAAAAAAAAAAAAGAGACTATCTTTAGAAAAAGACTTAATAAAGCTCCCTCCCTGTTGTCTCTTTCGGGGTTCAAACAGCACTTTTGGCTTTTTTCATCAGTCCAGAAGGATACATGCTACCACCTCCATTATACAGACTAGCAAAATCAGGGCTCAGGCACACTGCCCTGAGAAGCCCAAAGCCGGCCACAGCCGGATCTCTCCAGCGCTTCCTCTGGAAGCCCCGCCCCATTGAGCAAGGCCCCGCCCCCGGGCCGCAACCTCTCGCGGGATCTCGAGGGAGGGCGGGCAGGGTCAGGTGATATCATGGCGGCGGAAGAGACGGATGTGGATGTAGAAGGGGACGTGGTCGCGGCGGCAGCACAGCCGGGGTGAGGCATAGAGACTGGGTGTCGCCGGGCGGGGAGGGTCTCGCACGCGAGGCAAAGGCCCGGGAAGAGGAAAAGGTCCCGTGAAGGGACCGGGGAGCAGAAGGCTTTGCGTGGGGCCCGGTCTCCGCCGCCCCGGAAGTTGGCGCGCGGTCGGCTCGCGCTTTCCGGCGCCGGCCGGCCTTGGCACGGGTTCTCTCTCCCCTGTCACATAGCGCTGCGGGGGCCAGCTTCCTTTCCGCGCCTTGCCCTTACTCCAGCAGTTCGGTGCCTTCTTCATTCTTTTCAGTACCTGCCCCAAACCGGCCTGAACCAATTGCAGCAGGGGAGCAAGATCCCTCCCTTACCGCCCCGCGACCTCGGACGCGTTGCGTCACCCCTTTCTCCCCTACAGCGATGGTTGTGAAAAACTTTCCGGAGAGGCAGCTTCATTTAAAGGAAAGAGCCGGGTATCAGAATTGGACCGTTTTGAGTTTTCTTCTGCAGTTGCAGGTCCTATCTTTACTAGCACTGTGACTTTGTGCAAGACAGTTTGTCATATACTGAGAATCATGTACTCATGCGGTTGATGTGACTATCAAATGAAAGAACGATAAAATGCCATTTAACATTTCATAGACGCTCTGTAAATGTGTACTTCATTTATCCTTAAGGATGGTATGAGGGATCAGAATTTATTTAATTCTTATTCCTTCAAAACAGGCCAGTGTAGTCGGAATCATAATCTCCTTTGATTCATTGCTTTCCTAGTAACAAATGTGACTTTAGTAGTGGAAGAGGCTTAAACTGGATAGGAATTAGAAAATCTGAGTTCTAAATGCAGCCAAGCATTATTACTTACAACTGTCAATAACTTTGTTAGAATTCTTACTACGTTGAACCACATGAAGTTACCAATATTAGGCCTTTTATACCTATAAAGTGACAGTTCCATGTAGTCCAACCTACTATCAGGGGCTTTTAGCTGAGAAGATCCTCAGCCCTGCCCAAGAGGCACTGAGTAACAGGGAATTTAAAAGTGGTGAACCCTAAATAAAGCACTCTAAAAATGTGAGGGGTAAACTCGTGTTGTCGCTTTCCCTCAGATTTTTTAGCCAAAGCGATCAAAAGCTGTGCAAAGTAAGTGTGACAGCCTTTAATAATAATTGTTCATGTTTTATAGTATTTCAGTTTTGGTCAAGTGATTTTGCATGCTTGATTTAAGTGGGCAGGAAACTTACCCAAAGACCGGAAAGAAATGAATTAGCCTTTGAAACACCATCATCTGAGGACATTGGCATTATGCCTCTTACATAGGTTTGTTTTAACTTTTCTGATTGAATTTTTCTCCTTTTCTCTTTCTTCTGGTTTTCTTGAGCTTTAGTGATAGTGTATCATCTTAGTTGAACACAAGCAAGATTAAAGGTTATTGGTTCCAAGGAGTATCACTGACCTTGTTTTAGTGACTGGTGCCCCAGGGTACTGGAGCTCCAGTCTTGTGCCATAACCCCTGAAGTAACAGTATGTGGTGAACAGCTGATGGTAGTGTATGAGGAACCCTGGGTGATTAATTTAACACACACTCCTTCAAGCATTTGCTAAGTGCTAGTAATAGAGCTTAAAGGTAGCATTTTGATTTGCCTTTTACTTTTACCATTCCTTCTTACTGTCCCTTTCTTCTGCTTGTTCATGACATTCAAAGGGATTTTGTTACAGGACTTCTCACTGACCCCACAGTTGCTGGTGATACCATATCTCAAGACTTAATTTGTTAGGCTGAGCCATATAAAATTTTGCCAGTGTTCTAACATATTTGACCTACAAAAATGGCAGTTTCATAAGTTTAACCTAACACATGCTGGTATTTCTAAATCTGTCACTAATGCACATCTTTATCGTGAGCTTCTGATTCATTCATGCAACTCTCTGAATCTATCAGCATTTGGATGTCCCACAAACACCTTGGTCTTGTAAAACTTTTCCTGTGAAACCTGACTCTCCACTGTTCCCCAGTCAGACAAGTGGTGCTAACACTCAAGAGTCTGTGGGCCAAATTAAATCTTTCTTAAGAAAATCCACCAGTTATCAAAGATATAGAGTTAAACTTTATTCCTTTTCCTGATCTCGATCCACTCCCCCTATCATGTCATTTGTTAGAGATCTGTTCATTCTGTATAAATATACTTTCAAATATATTCACTCTTCCTGTTTACAGTGATTGTCCTTTACAGGCAAGTTACTGCCACCCAGAGTATTTTTACACTCACTTCCTCTTTATTGCTCATTGTCTCTTTGGATCTCTTTGTGCTTTCCTGAATTTAAAGTGGTCTTTCTTACATCCAAGTTGATCGTGTTACTCCCTTCAATCCCCAGTTGGTTTTGTGTTAAAATCTTTATTCCCTAACTACTATAGACCTGTGTGATCCATGTCTCAAGTACATTATTATTCAGTCATTCAACAAATACTAATGTAGGAGGTATAAAAACCAGCACTGTGGTCTCACAGATCTAATATTCTTATTAGATGAGACAGTAAACTTTACATACCTGTCAGATGAAGGTAAGTGGAGAAAAACAAAGGAAAGAAGATGAATAGCTTGTCAGCTGTATCTCTTATAGTCCACCAGGAAGGAAAGCTATTAGGTCTGAAACTGTGGGACTTCAGGGCTAAGTGGAAGGGCTGCCCTTGAGGTAGAGCACAATAGGAGAGTAGCAAATTTGTGAGGAAACATGATTTTAACCTTAAACATGTTAATTTGTGTTGCCTGTGGAAATTCAAGTAGATATCCATATGTGTACAACAGGGTATGGATGTTGCTAATCCTTACTAAGGAATGCTATGTAAAAAGATTCCTGCAGTAAACCTGAAGATAGTAGTACCACCTCCTACCCTCAAGGCAGACACAAGTCATTTGAGCAAACATTTCCTTCTGCTGATACAGGTCTCAGGACCCTTTAGCCTCTTTCAGATCGGTGTTGACTCGTTTCTATCAACAGTTGATAGAAACTACTGCTCTTAATTTATTGGAGAGAAAAATGATAGTTCCAGTCTTAATTACTTTTCTAATTGATGAGACAAAATACCAAACACCTAAATGAAGAAACGTTTATTTTGGTTCACAGTTCGAAGAAGTTTCATTCCGTAGTTGGCTAATTCTAAAGCAGGCTGGCATAGCAGACAGAGCATTACAGAGGCGAAACAGTTCATGGCGGGCAGAAGACAGCAAAGCAGCCAAATAGCAAAGGAGCAGCATATAACAACAGCAAAAGCAGTAGCAGCCCTGCTTCTCCCTTTTATCTCTTCCAGGCTGCCTGCCTCTTGGGTTGTGCCACCACATCCAGGGAAGGCCTTCCCATTATCCACACCCAGAACTATGATAAACCAATCAGTGGACTAATTTAGTAATCACTCACCCTTTAACATACCCTAGATCCAGACTCCTCCGAAAAACCCCACTTGTGACCATGTGAGACTTCAGGAGACATCTAGATACAAGCTGTAACAGTCCTGTAATCTGCTGTAACAACTATAGGACTAATTAAAGATTCAAATGTATAAATCTGTTGATAGGTTTTTGCACTCTTAGCAGCAGTACAAAGTTTTTTATCACTAGGTGAGTTCTGGGAAAAGTCTGTAATTAGAAAACTAAGGTAAAATGTACAAAATCAAAAGACTAAATTGTCTTATAGATTGGATCGCTGAACACATAAGACACACATTGTGCCTTATTGGTTCAGTCAGAGAAGTGAGAGAATTAACAAACATTTGATCCCCCATGTAACATAGAAATCCTCCAAATAACCTAAGTTATTTTTTTCCAAGTTATGTGAATTGTTAATAAAACTTCTGGAGCTGGGCATGGTGGGCACGCCTGTAATGCCAGCCCTCAGGAGGCTAATGTAGGAGGATCACTGCAAGTTCAAGGCTAACCTGAATTGCATAGTGAGACCCTGTCTCAAAAAACAAAACAAAACAAAAATAAAACTTCTGGTATTTTTGAGTTTAGTTTTTTCACCTAAGTTTTGTTTTTGTTTTTTTCTTTAAGGATAGTTCTGAAGATAGTAGTTTTTTTGTGGTTTAGCTATATAGCTAAAAGGTTTAATTGAAGAGTTGAGTTTTTATATTCATATGGAGACTCATCAACCAAAATTAAAGTGTTGGTTCATGGCCACAGAACATATTGGAGGAGGCAGAGGAGCCATGGCTGCAGTGTTAAATCTGTTCGTTATGGGGAGAAGGGAACTTTTTACTTAGCACCTACAACCTGCCAGCTGCTGTCCTATGTGCATTGTAGCCACTGACTGATGTAATACTATGTTTTATACACATTTTCTTAATTATTACAGAAGTAATGAAAATGCAGCATCAGTTTTACAACAAGATCACTATCTTGAGTCATCATGGAGAAATGCGAATGGCCTTATTGTAAGTATTTTATGAAATATCACCTGAGTTCAACTGACTCATTGCCCATTACACCTCTCTCTTTTTTGTTTAACTGAGTGCTCTTTCTCAAAAATTACAGAGGTAATAGGTAGAAATATTTTTTGTACTTTAAAAATAGAAGAAACCTCTCTTTTCTTTTGACTTTGAAAAATGACTTGTTGAGAAGCAGCTTTGGAGCCAGTTATATCTAGGTATAAACCCTTGATCTATCACTTTTGTGAAACTTGGTTTCTTCAAGTAAAAAATAGGGATTATCACAAGGTTCATTTTTTTCATTTAGCAGTTATTTGTTGAATATTCACTGTGTTCTAGACCCTAGGCCAGGTTTGGGGAATATGTATGACAGATGTGGCCTTGCTCTGGAGGAGCTTATATTTTAAAGAGGAGTCAGACACTTGCAGATTATGAAGGAAATAAGCAAGTCATTGTTCACTGGAGTATCAGGTAGGGATCCTACTTGAGATCAGGCTGTCAGTGAAGGAAGCTCTGAGAGCACATTTAAGTTGAAAAGTACTGAGAGTAGGTAGATGAATAGTAGAGGAAAGAATTCCAGCTGAGGCAAAAGGTACGGTTGAAAGAGATCTATTCCATACCTAGAATATTTTGTCAATAGGTGTGACAGGGCTGGAAGGACAGGAGAGAGCCCTGTCATACAGGATTTGTGGGGTTAGGTTATGCTAAAAGGTTCGATTTTATTGTAAATGAACTGAGACATCAAGACATTTATATAGACTATGCAGGTGAGTCCATTTTTAAAATAAAATTTGCTTTGAGTGCTGTGGTAAAAATTAGCGGAAAGTAAGAGGGGTGTCAGAGGAACTAGTTAGGAAACATTTGCAGTCATCTAAGAAGATTTGATGGTGGCTTGGTCCTGGATAATAGAAGAAATAGAAGTGGATAGATGTGATTACATTTTAGAGTTAGAAATGGTTGGTGGAATGGTTGGTGGAATGAGGGAAGACAAACCTGCAGTGATTCCATAGTTTTCAATGGAGTAAGTTAGTGTTTAGACTGCCTTTTATAAAACGATTAGAAGTGTAGGGGGAGAAGCAGGTTAAGATATGTGATGGTGAACTCTTGAATATGTTAGGTCTTAGAAGCCAATTAGATATCCAGGTAGAAATCTTGAGAGAGCAGTTGTATATACCAGTCTGAAGCTTGGAGAAGAGACATGAGCTGAAAATTTTTCGCTTTGAGTGTTGATGCACAGGAGATTGTGGCTGAGAAAAAACCAGTTGGGAGTTTTGGAACTAGTTTGCCTAACAAATGCATGATGTTGAATAATTCCTCATACATGATAGTCATTATTGTCCACGATGAGTGGGAGCATGAACCTTGGAATCTAACAGAATTGATGTAAGATCTCTTCTCTTCCATTTGAAGTGCAAGTAGTGCTATAGATGCATTTGTGAAGTGTTACCACCTATCTCGTGGTGTTAACATGAGAATCAAAGGTATGTCTGTGCTCAGTGAATAGTAACTGTGCTTATTTGTAATCACAGTATTATGTATTTTGTATTTAACAAAAAGTAATTCTATGTATATTCTTTTTTTTTTTTTTAATAGCCGTGGACTCTAGATAACTCCATCAGTGAAGAGAACAGAGCTGTCATTGAGAAAATGTTATTGGAGGAAGAGTATCCTTTAATATTTATGAAGAAAGTAAAGATTTCAGGGTTAATAATTTTAAGTGAAATTAATAAGACACACAAGTTTAAATATCACATTGTTTCTCTTGTGTGAGAAACCTTAAGGATAAATACAGAGCAAAATGGAGAACAGATACTGGAAAGTAGGAAGAATATGTTCAAATGGGAAGAGGGACAAGGGAGGAGAAGGGAAAGAAAGGGAAAGGGGATTGAAAAAAACCAAAACAAAGCTTCTGTAAGTAGGGAAAAGATTGAAGGGAGGAGGGAAATGGGAAAAAAGAAAGATTAAGATTATATTATGTACAGTACAAATTCCCTATGATGAATGTGGTCATTATGTATAGCACATATGTACCAATAAAAACATATATGGAAAAAAGATTTCAGTGTTAAACTTCTATCAATGCAAAAGTTACAGAAGAGGTCCTTGTGATCATTATATTGGTATGATTTAGCTATAGCTGGCTGCATTGTAACATGTCACTTACCTATGCAAAAAGCATTTTGTTCCTTGGGTTCTGTTTTACTGCTGAGTCTGAGATCTGACTTAATGAGTTTCAGCCATCAGCCAGCTGTTCATGTGACTATGAGCGGAAATTACAGAATATTTAAATTAGAAGCTTAAATCAAAACTTGCATTTTCAAAGTTATACAAGTTGAAATTCAGAAATCTTTATTTGTGCAAGTACACAGAAGGAGAATATGTAGAAGTTGTGACTTTTTACTCTGTAATTTATAGGTACATTATATAGAAGGAACCTTAAGTTAAAAGCACAAAGTAAATTCTGTAGGATGAGTATTTGTTTTTGCACAAGTTTTAGATCCTTATCACCATGGTCCATCCTCTGGCTTCATCCTCATTTCTTTCATGTCTATTTCCTTAGATGTAAAAATGAGAGGATTAAACAAAACAATTTCTGGTTTTATAAATTATCCGGTTAAATAATAGTCTAAAAGTACTGGTTTACTTTTAACTATTTTATCTGCATTTCTTGAACTACTCACTATTTAATAGAAGGAATTTGTTTTTATTTCCATTTATTACTGTGTTGATCTTAGTTTCTCCGTACCTTTAGTTATCAAAGGCTAGCCTCATAGGCTTTCCTGTTCACTAATTCTCCCTAGAGATTGGAGTTATAGCCTAAATTACTGCTTTTCAATGAGAGGTACATATAATTTATTTATTTATTTTTTTTTAAATTTTTTTTGGTAACTGGGAATGGAACTCATGACCTTAGGCTTGCCAGACAAGCGCTTATGCCACTGAGCTATATCCCTGGCCAAGGTACCTATAATTTTTTTTTTTTTTTTTGGTTTTTCTCCGGTATCGGGAGCCGAACTCACGACCTTGCGCTTGCCAGGCAGGCGCTTTGCCGCTGAGCTAAATCCCCAGCCCCCTAGGTACATATAATTTAAAATTTCCTAGTGGCCTCATTTAAAAGTAGAACACATGGAATTCATTTTATTAATATATCTTATTTATATATATTTAATTTTAATAATGCAATTTAAAGTACTTTACCCAGGTATGGTAGTGCATACCTGTAATTCCAGCACTTAGGAGCCTGAGGCCGGAGGATCACTGTGACTTTGAGGCCAGCCTGGTTCCCATAGTGATTTTAAGACCAGCCTGAATTACATAGAGAGACCCCATCAAAAAAAAAATACCCAAATATACTTTGAATTTGTATGGAAATATTATTAATGGTATGTTAATTTTTGTATTGAGTCTTTGAGATCCAGTGTGTTATTTTTCCATTATACCTCAGTTCATGCTAACTTTTCAAGTGCTCAGAAGTCATAATGTGGTTAGTGCTAGTGGTTATTGAATGGGCAGTACAATTGTAAATCAGATTAATGAACACTTAAAATAGCCACTTGTTCTTTTCCAGATAGAGAAACAAATAGTAAAAGTTATAGGTTATTAGAGGACAGGCGTAATGTGTATAGTGTATTTATATATTTTTGTCCTGTTTAGTATCTAGTATAAAACCTTATATACATACACACACAGTATACAGTCAGCAAATACTTGTTAAATTAAGGCTCTCTTCAGTATTGCAGTTGACTAGTTTCAAGGCCCTTGGAATGCAACTCCTTGGTAGATTGGATCTAAGTATTCTTTATTTTTAATGGTATAGAGATGATTGCAGAACTCCTCTCTTACCTTTAGAAATATAGAAATAAATATTCCCAAATTAGCTCAGACAACCAATCAAATTCGTCTTTTATATTCCCTGTTTATTTTAAGAAAAGAGAAATTTAACGCATTCCTGGTAGCTTGGAATTATCAGTGGTATATGCATGACTGTCCCACTGGTGGTACAGATGGATCTAATCACCTTCATTGGTCTTTTTACTAATAAAATTAATAAAACTATAAATGGGCCAAATCTAGTTCCTTGTATTTGAGTAATTACTGCCCATATATAAATACTAATACTGTTCATACCAATTAAAAATCATTACAATAATCAAATTTATTTCATTTAATTAAAAGAAATTTATATTTGTGAATAGTTTATCAATAGTTATCTAAATTTTAACATGGAGATCTTGTAAGAACCCCAAGCTGATTAATATAATGTGCATTTACAACTGCTGTACCAATTCCCCTGTATTACAATTTTTTTTATACCATTTTAATGTTTTCCTTAAGGAACCACATAATATAATGACATCTGGTCTGCTAAATCAGTGCTTTCCTTGCATTGTTGTTTGTAATCAAAGACTTCTGAGAAGCGGTACAAGCCATCCAATGGGACAGTCATGCATGAACCACACTGGTGGTTCAAGCCAGCAGGAATGATCAAATGATAGCCACCCAGTAGCAAGACTTGAATTATAACCAAGACTTGAATTACAACATGTTAAATACTGAGAATATTTCCTCTCAGTCATGTCTAATAGATAAACTACATTTATATCGCACACATTTTGTGCAAGTATTGTGTTGTAGGATTTTACATGTACTAAACGATCCTGTGATATACAAATATTTTTTTCATAATTTTTGCAAACCTGAAAAGGGCTTTGAAAGGAATCGGTTTTATTTGAATTCATAAGTATTACTTTCATGAATCTTTAATGCTTATTTTGTGTCACAGAGGCATTATATGACTTTAATATTATTTTAAAAGTTTCCTTAATAATTACACAGGTATTATTTATCTAAAAAATCTCTTCCAGGAAAATTCTGGCTTGATCAAAAGGATGGTAAAAAATACCTGAACAGGTAATGTCAGTTTACACTATTAAAAGTCTGAATTGCACTTTTGAAGCTTCTTCACAAGCTTCCTTATTTTTTCATGTGGTGCAGTCTGCAGAATTCAGAAATCTTGTAGGTACTTATGAATTATAAACACATCTAAAATCTTTTTGATTGGTTAAGAATTATTTGAGAATTTTTAAATGTTACAGTTGGTCTGAAGAAAAAACCCCTTGATTAAAAAAATAAAGAAAATAGGGGGCTGGGGATTTAGGTCAACGGCACAGTGCTTGCCTGGCAAGCACAAGGCCATGAGTTCGATTCCTGGTAGCTGAGAACAAACAAAAAAATAAAAATAAAGAAAATATAAAAACAAAGGTCTTTGTATAGATGTTGGAATGTGATAAGTATAGTTTTACATTGTTAGTTATTCGCCAGGATTTCTCTTATGACCCTGTTTAAGCAATTTACATTATGGAAAAGATGGTTTCCTGTAGATGTTAGAGGGAAAATTTTTTAAGAAGCTATCTAATATAGTATGAATTGACTTGATTTTATTGCTGTGTCAGCTAATTTTAAGTTATTTTGAAAAAAATATAATTTGAATTTGGCTTTCAAGAATTAATCTAGACGAAGTAACTACAGATAGTCCTCATTTAACAACCTACCTGTTTAACAACTGTTTGGACTTATGACTGAGGTATGCTGTTTGGACCTTTTAAAACCTGCCACTTGGACTTACAACCCATCTTTTCTGTTTGTGCAGGTCTGTGTATCTTGTTTAGGGAGCCTCAATGTCTTCTTTTTGTGCCGTGTACTTTGTTTGTGCAGTACTATAACATTACAGGACTGCATGTAAGAGTTATACAAACAAAAGCAAAGTCATCCATTTGGAGTTTCCTTTGACTGTTTCTTTGTTTTGATTATTGCAGTTACATTCTATATACAGTTCCTCATTTAGTGACCAATTTATTTAATGACCTATTTCTAGGTACAGAACTTGGTTGTTAAATGAGGAGTGTTTGTCTTACCCCATGATTGGGAAAACACTGACGTTATTTTATGTTTTTAAATGCACATTGAAGGGCGGACCTATGCATTTGCAGTTGCCCATGAGCTTGAGCAGTGAACAGCCTTTGATTTTGTATTTAAACAGTGATAAAGTGAAGTTAATGGAAAGATTAATGGCTTAATTAAATTGAACTTCATCAGTATGTTAAATTTCTTAGGATACAGAATTTTAAAAGCAGTAAGTCTAACGCTATAGTTTTGTTACTTTTCTGGCTTAATATTTACATGGGTTTACACATGAGAGCCAGAGTTATATCTGGAATTATTTGAAATTCTTACATGCCTTTGAAGATTTAGGAATGTGTTAACACCTGCTGCTCTGTGTTCACTCTTAAGTGGGGCTACATATTTGCCTTTTGCACTGGCTTCCTTTGATGTCTTTTAGTGTTAGTCTCACTCAAACCCAAAGATTACGTGTTTTGGGGCTCTGTCATCCTGAGTAGGGATATTGAATGGTAAATCTCTCCCCCTAGATAGAGGCTGCAGCTTTCTTTCTTTCTTTCTTTTTTTTTTTTTTTAAATTCTTAGACTCAAAAGTATTGAATTAGCCAGTGGCTGTCGATAACCTTTTAGCTACATAAATATGGAATGTTCCATTTCAGAAAATTTTCTTTGCAATTCCTCTTTTTCCCCCTCAGGGTACAATCTCCTACAAAACCAGCCAGTTACTCAGTAAAGTGGACGATAGAAGAAAAAGAGCTGTTTGAACAAGGGCTGGTAAATAGAGCAATTTCTAATTTATGGTAAAATGATTCTAGAAGCAAATACTGGTAAAGTTATAAGGTTAACTTGTAGCAACCAGAATTTTTAATTATACTTATAATAACTTTAGTTTTCCTGTAGAGTAATATTTATAGTGTAATACAAGACAATTCCTTTTAACTTAGATCTAAGGTAATGAAATACTAAAATAGATTTGGATTGATAATTTGGTAGTTACCACACTTTTTGGTGCTAATTAAGTCCAAGAAATTGAGCTGTATCTGTGTATGTGACACCTAGGTGAAAGGCAAAACATTTGATGTTTTCTGAAAACAAAACACCTCCCCCCCCAAAAAAAAACCTGTGTATGTTTGAAACTAAGTGATCAGCTGAGTTTTGTTTTTTTCAAAAAACTATTTGGCATTGTGTACACGGTCCATACTTCTCAGTCCATGTTTAAAGACCAGAAACATTTCTGTTGTCTGAATATTCCACTGAAATCTCTTTAAATGTGTACAAGTTAAATAATGGGAAAATAATATACAGTGGTTTCTAATTCTGGAAGTACTGAATATGAAGAAATTTTTAACACAATATTTAGGAATATTTTTAAGCTTTCAAGGTTGATTATATGTTTACTTTTAAGGTACTTGTTACTCAGTATTGTAATTAACTTGAAAATTATATTTGCATATTTACAAGATTTGTGTAATACTTAAGCTGTATGAATGCAAATCGAAATATTATTTAGCATTTTTACAGATGAGAAATAAAATGTTTATATTTTTCTAGTTACATCATGTCATCTGCATACCCAATGATGTTCATAATGTAAATACATAAACTTGAGGTTTTTATCTTTAAGGACTTTTTTCTATACTGGTGATTTTTTAAAATATATATTGGTGTTTCTATCTGTTGTGTGATAACCTCACTTTAACTAGTTGTGTTCTAATACTTCTGACAACTTCTGATGTTTTACCCTTGCCAGAGATGAGATATATATGTACAAACATATGCAAGTGGCCTGTGAGCTTAAGGTTTACATTTGGTTGTTATTATTAATAATGGCAATAGTTATGGGACCTGCGAAGTTTGAAAGCTATCGGAAATGATAGAGGGTTGTTAGATTTTTCTTACTTCTGAGGTAATCAGTGTCATGTATCCTTCCAGAGTTATTTTGTGTCTACATAAACAAGTGTGTATTTGTTAAGAGATAAGTAAAAAGCTGTTTTAAGAGATTTTAAAAATTAGAATGTTTTTCTACACAAGAAACATGGAATTACTGGTTGTGTCACCACTGTTTTAACCTATTGATTGATGCAGTTTGCTTACAGGTTAAATTCTTTGGGACTTGAGAGAAAGGAATTATATGATTCTAAATGACGGAAGATTTTTCCTTCCTTTTCTCTCACATAGGTCTGTCCTTTTTCGTTTTGAAATAGTTTTTTTAGTGTACAAGCCCCCAGTCTTTCAAGTAATTATACTTTATCCAGTGCTCTGTCTCCATAACCACACTATCAAATTACTTATTATAAATAGAACTGATTCTTCACTAAATTAATCTCAGCTACTTGTTAGTCTTAAAAATAATTAATTTGTACTGATAATTTTCCCAGAAATACTTCCAAGTTTTAAGAAATTACCCATATGAGCCAGGCGTAATGGTGCCTGTAAGCCCAGCACTCTGAGAAGAGCGCAAGTTCGAGCACAGACTGGGCAACTTAGTGATGCAGACCTTGGGTCAAAAACAGACAAAGGGCTGAGGATGTAGTTCAGTATATGAAAGCTGAGGTGGGGGAGAGAGGGAGAAAGGGAAAGAAGGGAGTCATTTGACTAATATCTGTATAGAGTAAAAGTATCTGAGGTGGGATGTTCACTAAACATTGTGAAATATGGAACTGGGCACAAAAAATCTTGTAATTTATGCAAAACAGGTTCACTTATCCTATAAATGGAAAACGTAACCTCCATTTTAGGCTCATACTTCTTTAAAATATATATTTTGGATGTGGATCCTCATAATGTACAGTTAGATAACAGAAATAATAGATCTTAGATTTGATCATTATAACTTTTAAAAGGAGTTTTTAGTGCATTTTTAATGTGGCTTTTGCTTTTAAGACATTAATTAAAGTAAGCTAATCAAGCTTTTTTTTCACTTTAATAACAGACTAAATTTGGTCGAAGGTGGACCAAAATTGCAAAGCTAATTGGAAGTCGCACTGTTCTACAAGTGAAGAGTTATGCCAGACAGTACTTTAAAAATAAGGTAAGCCGGATACAAATATCATAGTAGATAATGATACTGTTTAGAATTCTTAAAAAATAAGCAAGCAGAAATACTTAATGTAGGCACTAAATAAAATGTATAAGTTTTTATAGTGAGCAGTTATTTTACATTGTAAAACACTATACAGATGTTCATTTTTTAATACCTTATAGCTAGCTTCAGTGTTTTAAGTGTTATTAAAGATACCATATTATCCCATTTCATTTATTAGTAAGTAGACGGAAAAATATTAATTATTCAGAAGCATGCTATGAAGAAAATAATATTCCTACAAGAAAACTATAGGTCTTACTGTTTTTCTCTGGAAAATACTTTTTCTTTTTAAAATATTTACATTATAGAAACTTAAAAAATCATTGGTGCTTAGGGGAGATAAATGCTAACATGATTCTGAAATCTATTTAATAGCAATGGAGGTTTTACAGTTGTTATGAGTTGTCTGAAAAGTTAACTAAGTTGTAGTATTTAGAAAGATGGAGATATGGTCTAGTTCCTTAGCCTTTCAAGTAATTTGTGCTGTATTCAATTGTAAAATTTTGATATTTAGAATTTTTAAACCTGTTCTGCTTGAACTCTGCAAATATATAAAATTTGGAAATGTCTTAACTAAAATTGGATGTTTGTTTTCACATAAATAATGTGCTCTATCTTGTATTCAAGATTTATCATAGTGTTAGCTTGGAATAAGTGGAACGTAATAGAATGGATTCAGATTTACCTGAGTCGTCTGCTCCTTCTCACCAGCAGGCTAACAAAAGCAATTTCAGAGTAGCTCACCAAGTTTAAGATATTAAGAAACTTGGTTATTCTTATCACTGTGTCTGTCAAACTAGAACATGGAGTTTATGTGGGAGTATCAAAAGACTTGAGTAGGAGGGTACATTTTACTATTATAACAGACATTAATGTATGAAATCCAATACAAAATCTGATCTGAATTTCTAAGATTAAAAGCAGGAGACAAAGGGTGTGGGGATGTAGCTCAGTGATAAGAGTACTTGCTTATCATGTATGAGGCCCTGGATTTGATTCTTGCACCACCAAAAACAAGAAACAAAAACAGATAAAACCAACAAAAACCAAGAGACTGCAAAAACATAGGAAGGCTGTTAAAGGCTATTTCAACTGATATATCCAAAATTCCTTTTCCCATTGTTCTCTAAATAGTGAACTAGATAACTTCAGATACATGACCCTGGGATTTCATTGTGACAGAGGATCTGTGATTGCTTACTGAGAGCTATCATATCCCTTGGGATATCAATTATTTAGAAGCTCTTTCAAAAACTTTGTATATGAATACTTTCATTTCAAGTCATATTTACTCATTGACTCCCATTGTCTTCTTATTATATTATTAGATACTTGTGGAATAGCAGATGTGGAAGATAATATCATGGCTTCAAATACAAAGTGTACAATATTGAAGCTGCATTAAACGAACCTGCCAAAAAGATTTTTCTTTTAAATGAAAGTTGGTTTTGGTTTACTGAGTAAATATGTGACATAGATTCATTCAAACAAAGGATTATTTATTTTACCATTATAAGAAATGAGGTTGTCAGATGTTGTGAAAAATAAGCCTTTGTAAATACACCAGTATTTTATGCAACACTTTAGTATGGAAATTGTTAATTCTCTATGGTTGATCTGAGCCAGACCCCTGTTTTAAATGTAATATTTTTAAAAAGTGACGGCTGTGTATAGATCATGATTATTTAATTAATAAGAGTCATCTGAGGATGAGTGAGGCACATGTTTATGGAAATTTAAAATGGCAATCTTTTACATTTAAGAGCAGTTCTAAACCCATTTTTAAAAAGCACAAAGCAGTTTTAATGTACTGTTAACATGTACTTACCTTAAAAAATGTATCTAATATTACGGGAGTTTTGTTCTGATTTTTAATAAGGCAAAGTGGGGTCCTGAGAAAGAAACACACAGTGAGAAGAGTAGCAGTGAAATTCAGGTTGAAAATGAAGATAAAGGTGCCGCAGCCCAGATGCCATCGTATCCAAGGGGACGCGTTGATCCTAACTTGAATGCTGTAAAGATTGAAAAGTTGTCTGATGATGAAGAAGTAGACATCACTGATGAGGTAGATGAGTTGACTTCTCAAACACCACAGAAGAATCCTGACAGTGGTCTCTCATTGGACAGTCCTAATAGTAAAACACACGAAACCAGTCACCGAGTATGTGTACCCCAGGCAAGTCCCATTTCTGAGTCTTCCGGGGAGTACCTTCATAGTATAAAGCAAGATGAAATGGAAATGCATGCAAGCTCAGAAAACACATTATGGACTGAAGAACAGAGCACCAGTGGCAAAAACTCAGTTGAGTTAAGTGACGAAAAATGTAATAAGCTGCATGATGGAAACAGAATAATAGATGATGCCAGGCCAAGGCCTTCTTCAGAGCTTTGTGAAATTCAGAAGGATCCAAGTAATAATGAAGTGCTTTTTCATTCTTACCAAATGGTGGAGGAAAGCCATGAGGAAGAAGAGCTTAAGCCACCAGAACAGGAAGTAGAAATAGATAGAAATGTCATTCAAGAAGAAGAAAAACAAGCAGTTCCTGAGTTTTTTGAGGGGCGCCAAACAAAGACACCAGAGCGCTATTTGAAAATTAGAAATTACATTTTGGATCAATGGTAAGAATTACATTTTAGATACTGCTTTAAAAACTGGATGCCTTGAAGTATTTTAATTAGGCCTGTTCAGGCTTTAGGATTTTGCTGTAGTGACCCCAAGAGCTTTCATGTATCACCATTTCATATTTTAAATTTCTCATAGTGACACTTTTTTTTTTAAAACACTGGCAAACATTGTCTTCTGTTGCTAACAAAACCTGTCTGTGCTTTGGAGCATTTGGGCCTGGAAAAAAAGGTGATAAGTAATTGCTTTAAGAAGCAATTTCTGAATGAAGGGTGTGGTGGTGCATGCCTATAATCTCAGCACTCGGGAGGCTAAGGTAGGATCGCTGTGAGTTCGAGGCAAGCCAAGGCCATCGTGAACTGCATAGTGAAACCCTGTCTCAGACAAAAAAAGAAAAGCAATTTCTTGTAACAGTATTGGGAAGTTATGCAATGGGTGATTGAAAAATGTGATAAATGTTAAATTTTTTTAAAAAATTTAATCCAGGAAAAGACACATTGCCATTAATCCCTCTCGAAACACTCTCTCACCCTTTGAGCACACTTGCTTGCCACTTTCTGCAGCAGTCTGGAAGTGTTTCTAGAAGCAGTTTATGAGGTATGATAGAGAAAACTGTAAGTGCTCCCCTGAGTGCTCTCCAGCGGAGAGGCAGGCTTCTGAAAACATGTTGGTGTGTCCTCCTCTGCCTTACTCACTGGGCCTGGCACTGCATGACATGCTGCTCCCCAGAGCCAGCAAGACCATGGGAGCTAAAGGTTTTGAGTCAATTCAGGACACAAAAGCAGCTCTGACAGTGCACCTGAAGTACTCAGGAGAAAGGATTCTCGAACTGCTTCAGAGAGTGGCAAGAGTGATGGGATAAGTGTGTTCCGAGCAAAGGGGAGGATTTTGAAAGGGGTCAGTGGCAGTGTGTTTCTTATTTAAACACCCACCATAGGTTTTAATGGCTCGTCAAAAACTACTGTAGTGAGAAAGGGAATTTCTGTCCAGGTTTATCATGTACCTTGAGTTAAAAGAAGGAAAAATTTGGTGTTAAATGAATAGTGTCATTAAATGTAGCTGGAGTACAGGAACCATTTTCCTAAATAATGATCTAAATGTTTTAAGCTTGTGGCATAATGTGCTAATAATTCCTTCATCAGGATACAGTAATTGTCTAAATTATCAGTATATTTTCTTTGAATTACTTAGTAGGGGAGAGGGAACAAACCAGAGTACTTTCCACCTTGTTAGCCTAAGTACTTTGAAAGTAATTGCAATTTTTTGTTGCTTATTAAGCCATCATTAAATATTCAAAATTGCTGTTACTGTTTCAGGAATTACTGATTTGTGTAGGGCCAACTTCAGAGAGCTTCTCAGTTTCTTGGGTGAGGGTTCTGCTTTGTCTGTTTTCCATTCTGTTATGTCAAAGGTCTTCCTGTCTTACTGCAGTAACTTCTAGCCATATCCTAGGAATGTTACTACAGGAACACTGCTTGCTAAATCAGTGACCTTTGGGCCACTTAGACAACATTAAGTTACTTGCCTTTTAGAGATAGCCGTATTGCCGGCCGTCGGGGTGCATGCCTGTAATCCCAGCACTCAGGAGGCTGAGGCAGGAGGATTGTTGCAAGTTCAAGACCAGCCTGGGCTACAAAGTGAGCTCAAGGCCAGCCTGAACTGCTTAGCGAGACCCTGTCTCAAAAAGACCAAAAAAAAAAAAAAAAAAAAAAAAAAAGATAGCCATATTTTAAAAGGGTTTTGCTCATGTTCTTCAATCAAGGTCATCTTACATTGGTTAAAGTGTTAAAACCACAACTTTTTTTGAAATTCTGCATCGTTTCTAATGTTTTTTTTATTATTTTTTATTCTCTTTAAAATAAAAAAAATCACAACTTCTGACTAAAGATGGTGTGCACCATAGTTATAAGAAACAACTCCTGACAATTACATTGTGTTTCACAGTTTATGGAAAGCTTTACTGTATCATCTCATTTTGATTCTTCACAGCAATTGTGTGAAATAGGCAGGTGGTATTTTCTCTATTCAGTAGAGAATGATTCTGAGATTAGGAGAGATTTGGGTACCTGTCTTGTCACACAGCTACTCACTATCCCATGAAAGCTGGCAAGTCTTGGTTCTCTAGATTACTCTTTCTTATTCTACTTTGCTTAACGGACACTGTTTTAGAAATAAGAGGGTAAATAGCCAAAATTGAAGAGCTTTACAACCATAACTGCCCAGATAAATGTCTATATGAGTCATCAGTGAGTGTGTCCTCGGTGTTAGTGTCATCAGATCCTGTTATTTTGATTTTTGGATTCTAAGTGAGGCAGAATAATCTATATAGGTACTGCAGCTGCAGTGGTCTCATAAGTCATTTACCGTGGTTGGTGTAATCAGTGGGTGTTGCTTTCTTGTCTTCATTTGTGCAGTTTGTTATCTGTGGAATTTTTCAAGACACACCGAAATCTGAACTTTTCCTTGGAAGTTAGGATGTCTCCCATACCACAGATCTCTTTTTCCCTTCCCTGGACTTCAGAGGCCTTATGTTTTAAATTTGGTCTTTGTTTAGGGAGCCACTCCCTAAGCACCCTATCTAAAACAGTCTGTTTCTGTTTGTCACGTTCTATCCCCTTATCCTTTTTACTTTTTTGTTGAGCACTATTGCTATTATTCATTGATCTATTAATGGCCTCCCCCACTGGAGTATAAAGTCTCGGAGGTCAAGAACTTTAAATTGTTTGTCTCTGTATATTGAACAGTGCTTGCTGTATAGAACACAAAATAGTCATAGAATAAAATAGTGGTTGAATAGTAAATATCTGTGATTATAGCTAAATACCTAGCTTATAGTATCTATACTTGTATCCTGTTTCTGTCACTATCTTAAGTAAGGGCTGTAATCATACTACATTCTTGCTTCCTCCTTTCTAAAATGGGATTATTAAATTCTCTGTTACTATTAAATTGTGCTGTCAAGCATAGTACATTAAATATATTCATTAAATCGTTGTTTTATTCTATGAATTTATTTCTTTCCTAGTTTGGCTAAGTTTCTTGATTCCTTTGGAATTCCCTATAGTTAATATCTAGTTCTGTTTTCTGCTGAGACTAAATCGTTGTTTTATTCTATGAATTTATTTCTTTCCTAGTTTGGCTAAGTTTCTTGATTCCTTTGGAATTCCCTATAGTTAATATCTAGTTCTGTTTTCTGCTGTAATACTTACTGGCATCATGATTTAAAATAAACACAAAGATTTAAACATTTTAAAATAGCTAATAATTAAAAGACATTGTCTGGCAAAGCTAGAGTAAGTAAACCTAAGAAATATATTAGAAATCAAAAAATCTAGTAGCTGAGGTTACACCTTAATTGTAGTGTACTTGTCTAGCATACTTGGGAGACTGGAGTTTGTTCCCCAGAATTGAGCGGGGGTGCAGAGATGATGTACTTATAAATCTGTTGCTTTATCAAAAGTGCCCTTTTTAGTCAAAGATCTGGACTTCTGGACATGATTTTGAATCTGTACATAAGTAAGCCATTTGTTGTTGTACTAGGAGTTGAACCCAGGACCTTTGCACGGAGCCACATCCCTATTCTTTTTTTAA
Organism: Chinchilla lanigera; assembly: GCF_000276665.1. Lineage (NCBI taxonomy): Eukaryota > Metazoa > Chordata > Mammalia > Rodentia > Chinchillidae > Chinchilla > Chinchilla lanigera. Next base: position 1,204,856 of record NW_004955464.1, read on the forward strand.
TTTTATATTTCGAGGCAGGGTCTCTTAAAGTTACTAAGCTGCGTAGACTCAATTGGAATTTGAGATTCTGCTGCTTTAACCTCCCAGAGTACTGGGACTAATTTCAAAGTCCTGGGAAAACTAGAATTTATGAGTGTAATATTATGAAAAGAATAATACTTGGAAAAATTACACTGTGCAGGTACTTGTAAGTTACTGTGTCTTTGAAAGGTATTTTATTTCTGAAAAAAAATACGAGTATCATCCACTATATTTACTGCACATTTACACATTGCAAGAATATAAAGTATTAAGAGATTTCAGATGTTAGAAGTTTGCCCAGAAATCTGTTTCCATGCTTTTATTCATCCAAAGTAATTGCACTTCTGTCTCTTAATTAGGGAGATGCGCAAACCGAACTACTTGAATAAGACCTCAGTACGCCCTGGCCTGAAGAATTGTGGAGATGTCAACTGCATTGGACGGATTCATACATACCTGGAGTTGATAGGAGCGATCAATTTTGGATGTGGTAAAAACAGAAGCCCAGCGTTTTCTACTCAACATTTTTTATCCTTATAGTGTCCATTAATTTCTCTGATACTTAGAATTCAGATAGGTTTAAGAGAGATACTGTAACATTACAGAACATGTTATTAAGATTTTGCTGTAAAAGATTCTTCTGATGAAACTTTTCCTCTTTGACCTGCAGTGAAAATAGAATTATATGCTTTTAATGGAAAAATACTTGATCAGATAGAAATAATTTAAGAATATATTTCTCTGATAAATGTAAAATAATTTTGTTCAAATTCCAGTACTATCCCACTTAATTTACAAACACACATTGAGTTCTAGTAACTATATAGTAAGCCCTTGTCTCAAAATAAAACAAAAAAGTTGAAGCCAGCATGGCACTTAAAAAGTTTCAGATATTGGGAATATTTTTACACAAGTATTCCAAAATCCAAGTATAAATCCCAAATCTGAACTACGTCTAGTCCTAAAAATTTCAGATAAGGGTTATTCAACTTGTTCTGTATTTGTGCTAGAAATGCTGTGTAGCAGTGATTAAATAAAGGAAATAATTTATGGCTTCTATATGTAAATGGTATAAAAACACGAAAGTATTTTAATGTAAGTCTCTTTCCTTCTAGTTTTTTTCAAAGTTAAACTTACTGAATATGCACTTTTCAAAGTACATTTTGCCTGTTTATTGAATTGAAAACTTTTTGAGGAAAGCTGCATAGTGATAGGTAGTTAGAATCTTACCACCCATGGTCTCAGAGCAGTATACTCTTTGGGTGTATACAGGTGAGATGACGAATCAGAACACTTCCTGACAGATGATTTCATTTTATATATAAGAGAGAATGTACAGTCTGCTTTGGGGTCTGTCCTGCACATTAGTGGCTTGGTTTGCCCAAAGCCATGTATTCCATACATTGAGAATAGCGTTTCATGAAAATGAAAGTGTTTTAAGCTCTCTTGTCAGCTACTAATAGAAAATCATGTTTTCTGTATTAAACTGCCAAAGTTAGCAGAGTGGATTGAGTACTTGTTTAGTAAGAAATTAAGCAAATTTCTTGCTCCTAAATAATCTCATTTTACTGTTTTATAATAATGGCATTAGTTTGAGAACTACCGAGTAATGTATCACATAAAGGATTGTGAAATAAGCATCGTAAGAGCTCAGCTATAGTTAATATAGACATGTCTTCCTATTTAACCAGTGACTTTCATACAGAGATTGTTTTATCTTCCTTAAATCCCGATAGAACAGGCTGTGTATAATAGGCCACAACCAATTGATAAAGTTCGAGTCAGAGACAGAAGAGATGCTGTAGAGGCATACCAGCTTGCACAGCGCCTGCAGTCTATGGTAAGCTGCCATCTTTCTCCATACTGCTCTTCCCTGTGTGGAAGGAATGCCTGCTTCTCTTTAACTGCCACTTACTGAATGAGTGTGTTTTCTCTTGTTACCTCATCTTAGCCATGGCTTTTCTGTCTTCTTTTCAGTTTTATTGGGGTTTATGAGGCCAAACAATCTATAAATCCTTAAAAATAGAGTAGTTGGAGGTGGTACCAGGTCATACATTGGCCCCTGGCAGCCTGGTCCATTTTAAAGGCCTCCATACTGAAGTTTTCAGAACTGGATCTTAATACTATATTCAACAAATTTTGTAACTTTTCTATGTATTAACTTAGTAAACTTTTTTAAAGCTAAGATGGAATTATTTTGCTTCGAGTTTGCAGTTTCTTCTAATACATGTGGTTAAAAGAAAAAACATTTTATTGGTGGTTAAAATATTTCTTAAAGATATTTTTGTCTTGAGTGTTTTGGCTCTTAAATGGTGACTAGAAATGAAAATTAAAGAAATGCAAGTAAAATGCAGAAAATCAGCAGCACTTTTGCCCCCAGCAGCCCATACCTGCTCACCTATGCCACTGTTTTTACCCTGAGCTGCCCAGGAAGTGACATGTTGCTGAATAGAGTACTGACTGCCAGACATGAATTAACAAATAGAGCTAAGTGAGTCACTGAGAGTTAGATCACAATACTTACACAGATTCATACTTTTTAGATAATTACAGTTTTTGTTTCGGATATGAATGGGCTGTGATTTCTCCACCTGTTGCTTTTCATTCTCATCACAGCGCACTAGGAGGCGGAGGGTCCGAGACCCATGGGGAAACTGGTGTGATGCAAAGGATTTAGAAGGACAGACATTTGAGGTAAATGGCCCTTCACCTAGCTGTTCCATATGTAAAAACTGTTTTTGTCAATGTACATTTGTATTCGTAATTTCTTTTATGTTACACTTGCTTCATGCATTCTCGTATGTATCTAATGTCATTCCCAAATTAATTTGTCTGTCTAGAACTTACCAATAAACAGCACAGGGGAAGGCTAAGAGTTTTACTGAGTTTTATTCTCTAGCTTTGCATTCTCATCCCTAGTTATGCCGGTGCCAAGAAGTATGCCCAGTAGTTTCATTAAATACTTTCTGAATGGTGTTCTGATATAACAATTAAAATGCTGTTCTAAACATTAGACACACTGAATTACAAATATGGAAGTGTTATTTCTACTAATAAAATACAGGCTCCTACAAAGAACATAGGCAATGAATGTTATAGTATATTTGTATATATGCATGCATAAATGTCCTAAATATATAATTTGTTGTAACCAACCAGTACCCTAAAGTGGAAACGAATGAGTGGACCTGTATTACCAAGAGTAGCTACCTAACTTCAATGAATCTCTTTTTTATACTTATGAAGTACAGCTAGTTCTCCCTGGAAAGACTTTGTAAGAAATAAGTGACATATATAAAGGTCCTAATATTGGATACTCAACAATACATAGCTACTCAGTAAACATTAGCTTCCTCTCTTCCCTCCCCCGCTCCTGGTCCCCCATCTCATACCTAAGCACTCTTTTAGGAATTTGGGGGGGAGGTGTGTTGAGATGAGGTCTTACTATGTAATTCAAGCTCGACATGAACTCATTATATACCCCAGGCTGGCCTCGAAATTGCAGCAGTCCTCTTGCCTCAGCCTCTTAAGTGCTGCGATTTACAGGCACGTGCTACCACACCCAGCTGTCCTAGGCATAATTATAAGTAATAAATTGGTCCTTCCCCTAGTGAACTTATATTTCTGCTAGGAAAGACAAAGCCTATGGTAAGTTGGTCCAAGAATTGTAAGATCTTTGCAAAGGGTTTGATAGGGAAAGATGTCACAGGAGATGTGGTGTTTGATCCAAAGAATCAGTAGAATCATCTCAAAAAATAGATGAAGCTGGATATGGTGGCACATGACTGTAATCCAAGTACTCTAGGAGTCTGAGGCAGGACGATCATAAACTGAAACCCATTCTGAATAGTTTAGTGACTTAGACTGTGTCTCAAAATAGAAAAAGAGGTGGAGATGTAGCTCTGTGTGAAGGCCCTGAGTTTAATCTCCAGCGCTGCAAGAAAAGAAAAAAAAAAGGTAGATAAAAGCATTCTCTGCTGAGAGAGTGGCATAAGAGAAGCAAGACATAGGAGATCCTGGATATGTTCTATAAAAGCTGCATAATTCATTTCAGCTAGAATGTAAGGTTAGTAGAAACAAAATGGAGTATAAACTTCAACTCATTTAACTTCATCATGTACCATAATGTCACTATTGTTAGTGTTATTGTTCCCATTTATAAAGATGAGGAAACTGAAACATGAAAGTTTCAAAACTAGCGTGTGGTTATCCAGATAGTAAAGAGCAGAGCCAGTTCTTCTAGCTTCAGAATCTGTGTGGTACTGTGGCTTTTCCACCCCCATCCCCAGACTGAACCCAGGGCCTCACATGCTAGGCAGGCGTTTGACCACTGAATCACTGAGCTGTACCCTCAGCCCCCAGACTCTGGTACTGTTCATATCACTGCAGTGTCACGTATCTCAGTTGTTAAAAGAAAATTCAGCACCGCAGGAGTTGGTAGCTAGAAACAGGAACAAAAGACTCTGGTCATTGGTGGTTTTGATACCACTAATTGAAATGGGCAAGCCAAGAGGAGAACATCTTCAGTTTGATATGGCTATGTTTTTTTGAAACAGTGTTTTCAAAATGGCGTCCAGCACCTGTGTTAGTGTGTTTTAGTCTCTCATCGTACCAATTTAGTCTGTCTTTTTCTTACATGCCTTTAAATCTGATTTTAAAGGACTGTTTACCTCTCAGTATTCAATGGACTCTGATCAACTGCTATTCTGTTTTAGCATCTCTCTGCTGAGGAGTTGGCAAAAAGAAGAGAAGAGGAAAATAACAAACCTGCCAAATCTTCAAAAGTGTCAAGATCAACAAAAAGGTACAGTGTTGTGTTACATAAATACAATTTTTAAAAATTTATCATTACGATAGAAAATGTATGGAAAAAATATCCAATAGTGGCATTACAGTATTCACAGAAGACATATTAGGTGGAACATTTTTTAATCTAACAAAGTGAAAAGTAGTTGGTTAGATTTTAGAAATTTTAAGTTTTACTTATATCAGTTTGGAAACCTGAAGCTGAAGTTTTAGAGTTCAGGTTCATTGAGCATGGACATATTTCATAGGTCTTTGTAACCAGTGGTCCAGGCGTTATGGACAGGTAACTTTGTGAAATACCTGGCTTTCTTCTCAGGCTGTTATTTGCAAGTTGTTTGGGGGTGTGGACCTGGGTTTGTGTGTGAATATATATATACTAAAGTTTGTAAGTTTTTATCTTAAGGGTCATCAAATTAGCAAAATGCCTTGATTTTCTTGACCTCACTTCCTGCTGGTGCCTCATTGAAAAGATATAGGAGTGCCAGTAGGTCATTTTTTACCAGTTGTTCGTCCTTAAATAAAGTTTGGGTCCTAATATATAAAGTAATAGTTTAAATAGCTGACACTATTAGCTGTGTTATAAGCACTTCACATATATCAGCTCATTTGATCTTCGTAAGAACTCACTGCAGTAGTTATTCCCATTTTACAAATGAAAACTAAGGCAGAAAAGGTGTAGGAGCTAGTAACTTGCTGATGCAATTTAGTGGTGGAGCTCAGGCAGTTGACTTAAGAATCGATATTCCTTGTAATATATAATTCATTATGTTATATATGGCCTCTGTCAAATAAAAATTAAACTTACACTGTTGTTGTGAACATAGACTATATAAAAATACATTTTTCCATGAGCCAGAGCTCATCTAGTGTATCTAGACGTATGATTTTCTGAGTCTGTATAAGATGTACATTCATTGTGTATTTCAACTCATTGTCCCAGACTGTTAGCAACCTTTAAATACAGATCTTCTTTCTCTCTTTAGCCTTTCTGTGGTTGCATCGTCAACATTTCCATGAGCTTGCCTTTTTTGCTACAGGTCACCAAATAAAATGTTTAAGTGGAATAAATATAAACCTCAGACATTGTTCAGTCAACTAATTTATATTCCTACGTTTAACCTATATTTTTTCATCTTATGCAGAAGTATAATCATAGCAGGTGTCTTCCTTAAGTTCAGATAAAATTTTTGAATATGCAGCCTGCTAACTTCTAGAAGATCATTCCTATCAAAAGTATCTATGATGGGATCTATTTATTATGATTTACATTGCGTGAACTCATTAATGTTCTTAGTTACCTCTTCACTTGGTAAATGCTCACCAATCAGCTGTTTAGTAGTCTCCTAAAAATTTGCCAGTATTCCATATTGAATTCCTCTGAAATCTGCTCTTTTCGTATTTTAGCCCATAGTTGCCTATCCATAGTCCTCTGATCACTTTCTCATTCTATGCAGCCTTCAAGAAGTAGTGACAGTACTTCACAACCATAGTTCCTAGGAGGCCTGAAGTGTGCTTGTTACTCTGTTCTCTGTTTCTCTCATCTGCCTCAGCCTTGCATTCCTTTTTATTAAGTTGACTTAAAGGCCTTTCTTCATTCAGCAGTATTTTTTGAGCACTCGCTGTGTTTGGGTACTGCTCCAGCCCTTGGGATATACACAGTACAAAGCAGAGCAAAGTGTCTTCTTGGCACTGCTTTGTGCTATTGGGGAGCATTTGAGTTGAATAGTCCTGCTCTTTTCCTGTTGTGTTGGCAAGAATATATTCCTATTTTTCTTTCTCTGAACACAACCTTAAAAAATCTTACATTGTTCTTAATATGTTTCTCAAATATCTGTAACAGTAAAAATCTTGCTAGTGTTTGTTTCAGATTGATACATACTTTTGTATCTAGCCTTGCTCAGGCTTCCCCTTTCTCTCTCACTGCATTTAAGAGAAGAGTATCATAGGACTGTGTACTTTAATTTTTTCAGGAAAATTATTTGTTACTCATTTATTCAAACAATAATTATGGATGAACCTCTCTGGGATGGGCAGAACTGAAGTAATTTTGAGGAACTCTATAGTGAACTTCTTTCAGGTCTCATGTTGGAGATTCAGTTACATTTCACTGAATGCTTTAAAAATCTTCTGGTGTACAACACATCTTTATTTTATATGCATTAAGTATCAAAGGAAATTAACATGACAGTTATTTTCTCCCAAAGTTCCTATTTTTGGTCAAATCTAAAGACAATTCTTTCTTCAAAATGGTTATATGGAACAGCCTAAGAATCTCTCCTAGTTCAGTATTGTTCTCATTGAGACATACTGTGGGTTTAGATTATTGATATACATTTTCAGTTTTGTAAATAAATTTTTTTCGTGATCTTGTTGAGATTATACTAAAAGTGTATATTGTTTTCATTTTCAGCTCATTTGATCCCTTCCAGCTGATACCTTGTAATATTTTTAGTGAAGAAAAGCAGGTACGATTTGTATATCAAAGCCCATAAATACTGTCCATCAGACAGGAAATATTATTTTTCTATGTGTGCAAGGTATATTTAGGGTCAAATAAATAACATGGATGGAAAATTAGAAGTTCTCCCTGCGGGATTTTGAAGAATAATGTTTAAAAAGTCTAGTTCTGCCAAGCTTTGATCACTGGTGGGAATTTGGCAGAATTCTGTTAGAGAAAGGAGAAGAGGGTGGGTAATGGGGAGAACAGAAATCTCTATTTTTATGCTTCCCCCCCTTTTTTTTTTTAATTTCAGGAGCCATTTCAGGTGAAAGTGGCTTCAGAAGCACTTTTAATAATGGATTTGGTAAGGATAATCTATTGTGTTTAATTAATTATTCTGATTTCCATTCTTGTGTATTTTTATTGCAGGCATAAGAGAAAGTATGGAAGACGTGTATTTTGGATCTTAACTATCTTCTTTTACAAGGAATCTAAAACTAAGTCTTTTCTTTTGAAGAAAAGCCAGACAATTGCATGTTTCCATATTTTAGAGAAATAAATTAATGTGAGTTCTGCAGACTGTTTACCGTCATTAACCCTATTTTCATTTCCTAATATCTCACGTCTGCTGCCTTTTAGATTACTGAAACAAAGCACAACTCCTATAATTTGGAGGTTCCTTGTTTGCACTAAACTACCAATATCTCTAACAGTTATGCTTGTTTGTAGTGCTTTTTAATAGAATGACTCAGGTATTTTTACTTTGCCTTTTTAGTATGTTTTTCTTGAATAAAGAGATCAAGTAATGTCCTTGTTTTGTAAGTGAAAAAGTGGCATCTGGAGTGTTTGGTTCAATCTTCCCAACCAGCAGTAAGGGTAGATCTGAAATCTGAGGCTCTGTGTGCTAAGCTACGGCTAGTTCCTTTCCTGTGCTACTTTATTTTAGAAAAATGTAGTTATCACACTCAGAAATGACCCCTGTGTTGACAAGTTTCATTCTGATTTTCTGTCAGATGGGTTTGTGCATTTGGGCTAAGTCTCTCTTGTATTTCTTCTAGCATGCTCATGTTTCTATGGCCGAAGTAATTGGTCTGTTAGGAGGAAGATACTCAGAAGTTGGTAAGATAGTGGAAGTAAGTTCTGTCTTTTCAAAAACTATTTTAGCTACCGTTTAGTCCTTCTCCCATCAACTACTTTATAGAATTTAGTGAATATAATGAAAACACAGGTGTTACTTAAGATAAATGTGGGATTATGCAAATACAGTAAGTTATTTATTCCAAGGAGTGACTCAGCATTCTATATATTAAGCATCTGTTTTCCCATCAGAAAATGGAGAATATGCCCAGGCCTTGACTTTTCACCAATAAAAAGCTACAACTCCTAAGAGGCCAAAAATATGTGCTAGTATTTATAGTTGAAAGTTGATGTGCATCATTTGTCATAAACTATAGGAATCATTGAAAGAATACCTTTGTATAACCATTATGGTGATCTTGTTTGAGTAAATGCTTGCTGAGTTCCTAGCGTACAATCACATTTTTGGCATATACTTCATTTGGAAGTGATAGAATGAGTAGTATTTCAGTGTAATCATGTGAGGATTGGTCCTTTATAGGTCTGTGCAGCAGAACCATGTAACAGTCTCAGTACAGGACTACAGTGTGAGATGGATCCTGTATCACAAACACAGGCCTCAGAAACCTTGGCTGTTAGAGGGTACAGTGTAATTGGATGGTATCATTCTCATCCTGCATTTGACCCTAATCCTTCCTTACGAGATATTGACACACAGGCCAAATACCAGGTATGATTATGGGTGTATGGGTAATGTGTGTATATTCTCTCAAATACTGGTTTTTGTTAATAAATAAACTTTTAATGTTTTTAGCTCTGCATTTCTAATATTCTTTATATCTGGGGCTTTTAAGTTTTTTTTAATTTTTAAAATTTTTATTAAAACATGCTTGCAGTACATAATGATAACATTCATCTTGGTAGTGGTACATGTACATACCACATCTTCATTCTTTTTGCTTCTTTCCCTTCCCTTCTCCCTGCATGTCTTACGTATATATAAGCATTTGGAAAGTCAGCAATTTTGTTAGAAAAGCCATGAAAGTAACCCTGGTAAGCATCCTCAGAGCCTTTAAAAATTAATCAGAGCAACTAGGATAGGAACTGCGTATCATTGAAATAATTGGAAACATTAATATATTTTGCACCTCTGAAAAACTTTTTGTTTTTTCCTATAATTTTATGTTTGGTGCATGTTTTTGCTGTAGGCAGCTATTTTGTAAATTATTAATGCATTAAGAATACAGTTGAAAAGTAGTCAGTATAATTAGTAAATGTATTCCTGGCAAATGTAGATTTTTGCAGGCCACATGTTTGTTTGTTTGTTTGTTTGTGCTATTAAGGATTAAACTCAGAGCCAGATCTTTTTTATTTTGAGACAGGGTTTCTCTTATGTTGCCCATGTGGGACTGGAACTTGAAATTCTATCTCAACCTTCTATGTGCTGGCATTGTAGGCATTCACCATCACACCTGGCTGCTAGTGAGATTTTTAAGAGTGTTTTCAGGTTGGATTGGATAGATTTGGCCTCAAATTTTTAGTGTGAAATGAATACATAGGCCATTTCACTTAGTAGCTGTTTGGATGTGAAGTTCTTAATGTCCCTTTTTGTTCCCTTTTCCCCTGTTCGATATTTAGAGTGTTGGTATGGATAAGTGCTGACTTTCAAACTTACATAGTTAACAGTAATAAAACTTTTTTTATCATTGTAGAGTTACTTCTCAAGAAGAGGTGCAAAATTCATTGGGATGATTATTAGTCCCTATAATCGAAACAATCCTTTGCCGTATTCCCAGATTACTTGCCTCGTCATCAGTGAGGAGATCAGCTCGAATGGCTTCTATCGTAAGTTTTCTGCAGTAAAAACTTCCCACTGTATCTACCGTCATTTCTTTGACTCTTGCAAATCAAAGACTTTACAGTGATGAGAAGCTAGTGGAAAAGTTTGTCAACTCTGTGATCACTGCTCATGTGCCACTTGGTGTATCTCCCTCCTCCCTTTGGTGGTAGCGCTGTCTTAACCATGGCTACCCTGCAGGACTAAAATGGGAAGAAAAGCAGGATGATGCTGTGCATGGAGATGTTGTCATTAAAAGAACAAAGACCCTGCTCTCATGAAAATATTTGTAAATATAGACTAGCTTTTTCTGTGACAGCATGGTAAGGAAAAAAATGACCCCAATTCTCTGTCATCTCCCCATAATACTAAGCTTATCAGTGACTAACTTTTAATACAAGTTAATATTCTTTCTGTCTTAAAGAATTTGGTTGGTGTAGCCCATCATACATCTTGGTTCCTCTGCAACTTATAGTTTATGGACTAGAGAATTAGTAGAGTAGAAGAAGAAAGGGAATGTGGACAGAAAGGTTGTCAGAGCAACAATGGGCACCTCTCAGGTGTTTTTTCTCCTCTGTCCTTTCGTTGTTGTTCAAGTTAGGGTTTTCTCTGACAACTGGCACTACAGTTGGCACACGGCATCTTCATCTTTATTATGAGATCTTTGTGAGTACATACTATATTTTATTCATTTTTCTGTCCTGCTTGTAGCACAAAGGCTGGCATACAGTGGGTACAGAATGAATGTTTAATAATTAATTTCTCATCATTCTTAATCACTTCGTTTCGATGTCCTATATTTGATAAGGACTTCCCACCATTGCCCCCATGTTGCTCTATTCTTTATGCATGTGCAGCACTTTCCTTGCTTTCATGGTCACTTTGTCTTAATTTGTTGTTCATTGAAGTTCTGTTAAACTGAATACCCAAAGAGCAGGAACTGTGTCTTGTTTTTGTCCCAAGAGCATCTAATTAATTGCTTTGTTTGATGGAGGAGGTCACCGCTGGGGTTTTTACTGAATAAAGGATGTAGGCATTAGGTTTAGTCCAGAATGCGTATTTGAGTATGACTCCTGATGTGCACCAGTCTGGTTCAGTATAATTTTATAAACTGTACTAAAAGAAGAATTGCAGTTAACTTCTCAGTGCAGATCATTTCTTATAGTCTGCTAGATTTGGGTCATGGACTTTTATTTTATCCTGATGCTGATACCATAGATACTAGTTACATGTGACTGTTTAAGGTTAAACTCATTAGAACTAAGTTAAATTTAATAGGCAGTGCATGCAGTTCCACTTCTGGCTAAAATGAAGTAACAAGAACCTGCCTGCAACAACCGAAACAGTAGGCAAAAATACATACAATGCTGTTTAGAATAAAGCTTTAGGCAGTGAAGGAAGCTGATTGCTAAGAGATTGGCAACAGATGAACTAGGTTTCAAATTACCCTCGCTTATTGACTTGAAAGAATTTCCAGGTATGGCAAGAGGAAGAGACACCCACCCAGAGCCTGGCCGACTCAGACAGATCCAGGCAGTTACGTTCCAGAGGACAAAGAGAATGATAATTTGAGAGTGACTCCTGATTTATAGAAGGTGCTTTTCAAGCATTAAGCAAATAAAGGTTTATGCAGGAAGAAGCCCAGGCAGGGGAAAGAACTGCTTCATAGAACAAGCCTGCATTGGGCAGTACACATACACTCAGCAGTGTGTCATTCAGATGGCTCTTTTGGGCAGGGTGGCATCCTCAGTGACCTGTCCATCATCCATACCATATTCAGTATTCAGTCCTTAGCTTTGGCCCTTTGCTTTATGCCTACTGGAAACGTGGTGCGAGATTCAGGATTCTGTAGATCCTGTAACTCAGGGGCCCACCTTTAAAATGTTTCTTGTGGTTGTTTTTTATACTTGTATCAGTCAGAAAATACTATTTGGTGATTAACTTTTTCAGTGTTTTAGTGGATAAAAATATTCTGCTCAAAGGAAAGTTTTGCTTTACTGCCTTTTTTAAACTTAAAAAAAAAACTTTAATAATGCTAAGTAGAGCTGCATAGAGTGTGAGTGTGTGTGTGTTTTCTTTAGCCCTGATTCAAAGCACATTAATTATCTCACATTATTCCCATTTCAACTCAAATTAAAGATAGAGGTCAATCAAGTATATTAGGGTCCCATCTGTATCACTTATCAGTTACTTTACCTTGGATGGGTTACTTAACCTCTCTGCTCTTTTTGCTACTTCTGTAAAATGAAAAAAAAAATGTTACTTTGCTTATGAGGGAGGTAGTTATAAGGATTATTTGTACTGTATGTGAAGTGTTAGCCAATTGGCTTTAAACAGATGATTATGATTACAGCTGATATCTGTGTTTGGTAGGTAATCAAAGCATGTCAGGTAAGTTACTGTTAACCGCCAGGAGAAATTTGCTTAATAGCTCGTGTGCTATAATGTGTCATTCTTCTTAAATTTCCGGTTGTGAGAAATAAAATGGAGTGGAGGAAAATTGAGAAATTACAGAAAACATCAGTCATCATCAGGCTGCCGTCCCTTTGCTTCCCTCAAACACCTGAAAAAATAAAGCATACACTACTGGTATTGCATATTTCAGAGCATATTGATAGTTAAATTATGTTTTATTGTGAAGAAGTATGTTCATTGTTTTGCCCTTGTTATTTCCATGCCTTCTGATTAGTTGGCATTTTATTTGAAAAGCCTGAATTTTTTAAAAAGCCAGTTGAGAGAGAGTGCAGTGCAAAAGTTGAGAATATAGATTCTGATCTGGGCATGATGGTGCACACCCGTAATGCCAGCAGTCTAGAAGTGTGAAGGTCCTGGGTTCAATCTCCAGTACTGTAAAAAAAAAATCTCAAGTCAAACTACCTGGGGCTTCAAGACCTTCTTTGTATATATGACTGTGAACAGTTGTAACTTTTCCATGGCTCCTTGTCCTCCAGAAACATGGGGACAGTAATGGTAGCTGCTTCATTTCAATGACTTCAGCTATAAACAGCATCCAAAGCCTGGTACATGGCAAGTATTGGTGTATTGCTCTGTGAAGATACTGGCCTTTGGTAATGACTCAGTTGAGCCTTTGATAGACCACAAATACATTTACACGGTGTGTTAAAGGTGTGTGAGACATTGCTAACATAGCTTACCTTGCGGTATTCTCCCCTTTGCAGCATTGTAAATGATGTGTCCACCCTTTGGTTTCTTTTTCTCCCGGATACTGCTTGAGCACTTGACTCAGTGCAGTTGATGCCTCCCCAGTTTGTTCTGTTGCTCTCTGGTCTTAGACTGGCACTTGTAGGGAGGGGGAGAGCATAGGCTAGAAATGAGGCAGACCTGCCTGCGTCTCAGACCCAGGCTCTTCACTTTGCCAGCCAGAACACCTATTTAACCTCTCAGCTTTAGTTCTTTCATTTGTAAAACTAGAAATAATGCTTCTGTCTTAGTCACTTTATTTGTCACTGGGACAGAATACCCAACACCTGCAAGTTAAAGGGGAAGAGGTTTATTTTGGCTTCTGTAAAAGTCCACAGACCACTGGTCCAAGGCAGGATGGATGGCAGAGGGGTACTGCAGAGGAGAAGCTGTTGGTGTCATGGCAGCAAGGGAGGAGCCTGGTCACACACACCCTGACCTGCCTCTTCACCAGGCCCCACCTCTGTGCAACCCTCACCATCACTGATCCTTTCCAGAAGCACTGCCTGGGAGCACGTGAGGCCCTTGGGGGTGTCGATACAAACCATGTCAGCTGCCTTCCCGATAGCGTTGTTTTGTAAGCTTAAAATAATCTGTGGCTTTTAAAATGTTGAGATGACAGTCCCAACTTAAGCCTATGCCCCCTTTCATTCAAAAAGTCTCTTTGGATGATAAATTACATGATCGTTGTATCTCGCCCAGTGCCTTGCACAGAATTGTTACAAAAGTGGCATTTTTATCTTTCTTCATGATTATTAATAGGTTGGCATTAGTATGCTTGGTGAACCAAGTACAGTCAGGTAATAAATATTTAATGAATTCAGTACATTTAAAGTGCTGCTCAGCTGGTCTGCCTAGCTGTGGTTTTAAAAACACTGAAGGGAATTTTAAGTAATTAAAAGGAGATTTGAGATTTAAGAAATAGTTGATGAAAATGTGCTTCTTTATGCTTTTCTAGGTTTACCTTACAAATTTGAAGTACAACAGATGTTAGAAGAGCCTCAGTGGGGATTAGTGTTTGAAAAGACAAGATGGATAATAGAAAAATACAGGCTCTCCCGTAGGTATGTGCTGGGGTCTGAGATGGTTGCACATCTGCAGCGTTTCTCATTAAATTATGTTTCAGAGAAAACCCAAGTTAAATATAAAATTATGATGTATGGCGTCAGTGATAGTTTGTTACACATTGATTACTTTACAGTACTCGTTCCATCAGCTTGTTCTCTACTTGTTCCTGCAGCAGTGTCCCCATGGATAAACTCTTTCGCCGGGACTCCGACCTGACTTGTTTGCAGAAAGTAAGCTGCTGTGTTTTAACTGGTGCCATTGTTCACAGACTCCAGAGCTGTCACCATCATGTGCTCTCCCATGATGCCTGATGCTTTGCAGATACATTTTCTGTGTAGAGCTCTTACTGCCTTTTCCTTTCTAAAATTAATTTCTGAGAGATAATTACGAGTATGTTTTGTTGCCAAAACTTCACATGGAAAAATAATATAGAATAAATTTGTCAGTATTGACTGGTAAATTTCATAGCACATTATTATTGTGCACAGTGGAGAACATTTTTCTCATTTTATTAAATTCATGGGGGGCTGGGGATTTAGCTCAGCGGCAAAGCGCCTGCCTGGCAAGCGCAAGGTCGTGAGTTCGGTTCCCGGTACCGGGGAAAAACCAAAAAAAAAAAAAAAAAAAAAAAAAAAAATTCAAAAGCAACGTGTTTCCCTTTTAGCCTTAACAGTTGATCATTTTTAAGAATGATAGTGTAAATGTACCAAATTTAGGTAGTCATTTTATTTAACTCTGGTGGAAGTAAGAGCTTGGAATTCTTTTTTAAGGCTTTTGTAGTAAGTTAGAGTTAGTAGACTGGCAACATTTGTCCTTTTATTTTGGATGCAGTTTGGAAAATGTAATGTACCTTTTCATTATTTTTTACCCTTTTCTGTTTTTTGTATCCTATTCAAAGAGTAACATGCATTTCTAGAAAATAGACCCCAACTAGCACCCTAATTTTGAAATGGTAGAGTCTTAAGTTTTTATGTATGTAGCTTTTTGCTTTTTTGGTTTTTTCATTTGAGGGCCCCAAACCCATGCTTTGCTCATGAATCAGGCAATGCATTACATTCCCAGCCCCAAGATTTTTATTTAATGTCTCAAAATTATTCTCTGTAAGTACAACTCTAAAAGGGAGCAGAGTCACAGATCTGCCCAGTGTAGAGAGCATCCCATGCACCCCTGGGTGTATCTCCTTATGTAAACTTTAAATTGTAAAGGAGCTAAGCTGAGTATTTCCCAGCAGTGCTTTGCAGTAATCCACCCTATGTTTCCCGAGAATTTTCAGACACACTTACAGAGAATTTTCTCATTTGGTCACTAAGAAATGTGAAGTTTGGAAAGATAAAATACATCTTTTTGTGTGTGTTTAAATATGAAACTTTTTTTTCCGTCCTAGCTTTTGGCGTGTCTGAGGAAAACTCTGAGCACAGTAACCAATTGCTTCATTGCTGAGGAATTTTTGACTCGCATAGAAAATTTGTTCCTTTCCAGTTACAAAAGCAAGCGAGAAGATGGAGTGACCGAAGAGAACTGTACAAAGGAATTGTTAATGTAATTATTTTAATGTAAGACATTTTAATCTTGACACGATAGATCCTGCTTTCACATTTGAACATTGAAATCCTTATAGTTTATCAGTGGCACGATTTCACTAAATTGCCCAGGCTGGGCTCACAGAGCGCTGAGATTACAGGTATGCACCACCACGCCCAACTTGGCTTGTTCTCATGCCATGGCCAGCAGCGTTATGGAAACCAGGGCCCACTGCAGTCTTCCCGTCTTTCATTAAGTAATGCAGTAAACTATGAAAATGTACACAGATGGTCTGTGTTATTGTTTTGTTCAGATTGATAAGTGGAATATTTAATTTTCACTTATTCCCAGGCTTGTGGTTTATCATTTTCTATTTTGTTGTCTCATACTCATTAGAGGTACTTCCATATGTTCTGGTGGGATTTGTGTGTATATTTGTTATTTGGGGTTGCAAATGAGATATGGATGGGTGGTCACTGAGATAATTAACATGATTGAGAACTACTGATTAATAAATCTAACAACATACTATATGGGGCCATGAGAAAACTTCTGATAGAGAAGAGACCTAAAGGAAAGAAATTAGCAATTTTTGATCATAGATATTTGCTGTCATTTTATTATACACTTATCTATTCATATACATAACAGTTTCATCCAACTGTATACCCACTTAAATTAGTGTGTGATAAAGTTTCGTTTAACTAGACCGGGTAATTGTGACCCAAACTAGTGCTCCCCCCATCTAATACCAGGAGAATGAGTCAAATTACAGTAAAGCTTGAATAAACCAGAGATTGCTTTTTAGATGCTAAAAAAGCCTTATGGCTTTCACATATCCAGCCCAGTTTTCATATATTTTCTGAATATACCCTGGAGGTCAAGCAAAAATGTTTATGTCACAACAGTCAGTTAGTAAATGATGTCAACTTCAGCCAGGAGTAGTTTCTGTCAGAATAGTCATCTTATTTTTTATAACATTTTACAAATGTAAAAATCCTTCTCAGGTATTAGGCCCGACAGAATATAGGCAACTGACTGGAGAATTACGAGCAGTAGAATGTAGTTACACTCCTTGGCCTGAGATCCTGAATGTGCTTGCTTCAGAAGGCTCGAAACGCAGAATTGTGATCTACATTTAAGAGCACAGTTTTCAAGTGTAAACAAGCAGTCATGCTATTAGCTTTTTATTAACCAGAGAACTAATATTTACCCATTCTCCCAGCATTTTTATTGTTGAGAGTTTCACTGTATATCTAAAGTAGATGTGTTTCAACATTTTTGCTTCACTTGTTTGTAGTCAATACCCAAAACAGGGGCTGGGGTTTTAGCTCAGTGGCACAGCACCTGCCTGGCAAGAGCAAGGTCGTGAGTTCGAATCCTGGTACCGGAAAAAAAAAACCCAAAAAAAATACCCGAAACAGAATAAGGCACTATTGAAAGGAACAGCTTTCCATTTTTAGATGGCCTGGATCTCAACATTGTGGTTTTGGGAGATAGTTTGCCTTCTGTGGGCCTGGGTTCTTCTGTGTAACTTAGTCCTAAATTAAATTCATAGTATTTTTCTAGGTCTAAAATTTTAGGGTTCATTCTGTTTGTTAGACTACTCATTTGAAATTTTTGTATTTTTAGATAGCACAATACAAAAATTAACACATTTTTAAAAAGTATTTCTACTTTGTGTGCAGCTATGATAAACAATGAAGTATGACTTATAAGATCATTGCTTTGAGGGCTGGGAGTACAGTGGTCCCTCAAGTTAATGACTGGCCTGACATACAAACAATTTGGGTTATGACCCAAATTATAGTTTTAACTTACAACCAAAGTCTTGGCTTATGACCCAACTGCTGGTCATTTGTGCTTCCAGCTGGTCTCATACAGATTTAACCCTTAAAGAAAGGCCCTTGGGAAATCCTGAGCCAGTGTCTCTCTAAGACACTGAGATCTGCCTGTGTATAGGAGAGAAACTTTGAAGTCTGTGTAGAGGAGCCTGAGAGACAATTTGAGTTGCGTCCAGCCCTCGGGAATGAATTGAGTTCACAAGTCAGGGTTCTACTGTATAAGAGATCTAGGCCTGAGCTGTTATCCTAATTCGTTTACCAGCTTTGCTGTGTGACCTTGGTCAGGTCCTTTCACCTTCCTGGACCCTAGTCTCATCCACTGAATTTAGGTGTGTGAATTTTAAAACTTGGTGTTGCCTTCCATGCACAGGTCTGTGATACTCTGAAAGGTACTAATTTACTTGTGCTCTTCCTTCAGACTCCTTTCTTTGTTGATGCTCTACTTCCCTGTAAGATAGGTGAATTTGGCTGATAGAAATTGCTGAAAGTTCTGTTCTCACACTGAGCCCTCCTACATGCTAGTGGTTAACCGTGTTTACTAACCTAAGCTGTACTTCAAGGAACTCAAAGATGGTAATTGCCAGAGCTGAAGGCTTTGGGAGCCCCATTTTTAAAATAATGTAGACGTAGTATGGTTTTCTGACATAGAGTACATTTATGAAGTACTTTTACAACGCAGAAACACACACACCAAGTACTGACATCTCAATCTTACGGTATAGTAGAAACTGCAGTTCACATGTTGGTTAAACCCCCTGTCCCCCTTAACAATATTACTCTATTTTACTTTGTTTTTAACGTTACATTTTTTAGGAGGACATGTTCGTTGTATATATTGGTCACCTGCATCACAAGGAATGTGTTTCCTCCCATTTTGTTTTCCCTTTTTCCTTCCCTCCCTTCCCCTGCGCTCTCCTTGGGCCCCTTCGCATTTGAATAAGTTCTTCCTATTTCCCATATCTGTCTTGCGTTTTGCTCTGGATTTACCTTTTGGGTTTCTCACACAAGAGAAGGCACTACTTAAACTTGTGTGGACAATATCATTTTAGAACTTGCAGATGTACTGTTTTATTATTCTAGCCCCTGCTTTCCTGCATCCTCGTCAGTTTCTTAGGTGGCACTCTGCTGGCACTGCCGGCCTGGGGCTCCTGCACATCCTTGGCCAGGGCGTGGCCCAGCACAGGGAGTTGGAACCTCAAGGCCTGCTGGGCGTAGGACCTCAGGAGGCAGCTCCCAGGGGAAAGCCTACCTCTAGTGTTTGCAGATGGGAAGAAAGGACTTGAAATTTTCCAAGTCCCTTAATCCTGTTACTTTGTTGTATCCCCAGGGCCTTCATACTGAGCTACATCCCAGCACTTTACTTTGGGATGGGATCTCGCTGATTTGTTGCCCAAGCTGTGCTCAAACTCTCAGTCCTCTTGCCTCAGCCTCCCAGACTGCTGTACTATAGGTACAAGCCCAGCTTCTCGTACTTCTATTACTTCACAAAGCTGTAAAAGAATTAGCCTAATTTTGTTTCCTGTTCTGACTTAACTAGTGAAAATTGTTACTGTACTTTTCCAGTGTTAGACTTAGCTTTCTTTAAAAGTCAAAGTTCAAAATAACATTTAAAGAATTGGTGCTGAGACACCAGCAGTGTCAGACTCAGACTCATACTCCTCCCTTGAACCACTCTTCTGAATTTTTTTTTTTTTTTTTGAGACAGAGCCTTGCTATGTAATTCAGGCTGCCTTTGAAATCTGTGTAACCCAGCCTGACCTTGAACTGACAGCAGTCTTCTTACCTCAGCCATGTGAGTGCTGAAGTTCCATATTTTACTCAGGAAGTTAAGATTTGTGCCATGCATGATGGTACACACCTACATCATACCAGTTCTTGGGAGGCTGAAGCAGGAGGGTTGCAAGTTCATATACAGCTTGAGCAGTTTAGCAAATTGCGAGACCCTGTGTCAAAAAATGGAAAAGCTGAGGACGTAGCTCAATGTGAAGACCCTGGATTTAATCCTTAGTACTGCAAAAAAAAAAAAAAAATGGGCCTTTCGGAAGACCATGAGCCTGAGACGCGGTGCCCAGTGGGTAGGCTGGTGCTTCCTGTGCCGTGAAGGGTGTCACTGAAGGGGCAGCCGTCACTGCTCTCCCCTTGGCTCCACCGCCACACTCTGGCTTGGTCGTTGCTGTCCCTGCAGCGAGCTCTGCAGGCCCCACCGTTACTGGCCTGTAGGCTTGAACTTCATTCCTCCCACTCTGCCTGAAACTGCAGTGCTGCTTGGGAACATCGATCTTTAAAAAAAAAGAGGCAGTAGTTTTAGTCATCGGGTGGACTTTTCTATTCTGGCCCTTAATCTAGAACTTGAGTGCTGCACTTCCTGGGAAGTGCTCTGCCTTTGCTCCCCACTTGCCCAGGCTCTCACTGCAGCCTCTCACCTACGTCACTCACCTACAGGTACAGGATCTGTCTACTGCTTGTTGGGAACAGACCCAGGCCTATTTCCCTCTAGCTATTTAACACTACCCTTGGCTCCTCCCAGAATCCCTTTCTGAGCCCAGGAGTAGGGGGCAGAGGGGACTGTGGCCTCAGGCCAGGCTGAGCCAGTCCCCAGCGCTTCAGCGCACCTTCCCACCTCCCCCTTCTTCCCACCTTCCCATTCAGTCCTGCTGGGTCAGCTCAGGGTGAGCTGGTGGGGCTGCCGCAGTCAGAAGGCCTAGGGTTGGCGTTGTGACACACACGGCCCGTATGCTGACAGCAGCCACGTGACACTTGAACTTGCAGCCAGCTTTCCAACAGCAGGTAGCTGTAGATGGATGCATGGATTTCTCAGTGAGGGTTGAATTGGAACCCAGTTTTTATTTTTTTTTCACTTATACCAATAATAGCCAGAGACTAAATCTAGCATCACACTAGATTTCAGGAGTTGCAGTGGAAACTTCTTTCACTGAAGCACGAAGAAACGCACACACATTTGATAATCACTTGCTGCATCAGAGTTAGCAAACACTTGAAGAAATTTGTTCTCCATTTCCAGTTTGCCAGTATTTTTATACTTTTCTTACCAGTAGTGTAGTGTGCAATAGTATAGTGTCCAGGAAATCACTGTGAGGGAGAAATAATGCTTTAGTTTATTATTTCCTGATCTTAAATTTGTGTGTGTGTGTGTATGTGTGCGTGCGCGCACGCTGGTGCTCTTTCATCAAACTGTCCTCTCTGCTTTTTGTTTAACCTGTAATTGTGTTTTCTGATATTCCTGAATCTTACTTGCCAGGCTACCTTCTCCATGGAACAGGGAGATATTAAATGTGTTTTCCTCACTAAATCAGGAGAAAATAAAAATATCCCAGAGAAACTGTTGTTTCAAGGGTTGTCTGTGGAATTCGTTTTGAGGTGGTAAAATTAACTCATAATATCTGGGTTGTTATTTTCTTCATTTGGTGTTTATGAATATGTTCATAAAAACTTCAGTTTCGGCGGGAAATGCCTGATGTGCTTCCTTGGAAGTTTCTCACTGTTAGTCTCTTAGGAATTACAAAATCTGTTACATATGTCCACATAGTTTATGTTCCTGTTTCATAGGTAACCACAAATACCTATAAATTGTAGAGTTACATTTAGATTCTAGCATGGTTTGGTCAGTCACATCCTTAAATTTGTGGATTTGATATGTACAGTGTTTGTCATATCTGAAGCTTACTAGACATACTGCATGACTGTTTATTACACTTGCTGTTATTTTTCCCAAGTGTTGTCAGTCTTATTTTTCCCAAGTGTTTTCATTAGTCTGAATTTCAAAATGTTCTGTAACAAAATGTAATTTAAACTTTTGTACATTTTAATGATGCCATGTTGTGTGTGTATATAGTGTATATATAAATAACATACATGAATATTATAAATATCAACGTAAAATTGAACAATTTTCCTCAAAATAGAGGAATAACTTTTTGCGACATAAAATATCTGATTTTAAACCTTAGGATTTTATGTTATGATAAAATTAGAGGAAATATGCTGAAGATGCCACGTAAATAAAATTTTGAAAATAAAATGGTGATCATGTGGTCTCCTAAGTCATTGCCAGTATTATCCGTATTGAATTGCAGGAAGAACAAAAACACATCAATGCCACCAGCATTTGTTGAGCATCTACCATGTTGAGTACTGCAGGGAACAGAAAATGAGTAAACTTCCCAGTGAAGCCTTTTTTCCCCATGTGTGAGGAGATCGCACAGCTAAGACGCTTCCGCACAAGGTGGAATTGATTCTACTGTAAATGCCTGTGTGAGACTTTAGGGTGAAACGTGATTAGAGGAGCAACAAGACATTCAGCCAACTAAATCAAGCTGTAGAAGGTGTAAAATAAGTGAAAATCTCACCCTAAGATCATTATTAACTAAGTAACTGATCTTTTTTGATTTCCCAGTCTTTTTCTACTGGAGAAAAAGCCCATACATTTTAAAAAATGATATTAAGCACATCTTCCTTAGGAGATTAGGGCTGGAGCGAATCTGCCCAAGTCATGAGATCCGGGCATATGTGCAGGACGCAGGGTCCAGGATGACTACAGCCCCTGAGCAGTGGACTCAGAACCAGCAAAAACTGCTGTTTGCAATTCATTTGCATCTGGTGTGAAACCAAGCCAGTCGCATAGGACAGTTGCCACTTGGTTCCAGGCCGAGTGAGCTTTTAATAGGACGTCTGTGTGCCCAAATTGTGGAGGAAGCCAATTCAGGAACTCGAGATAGAAAAGACCCCTTTCCTTACCTCATGGCTGCTGGGTGTCTCACCAGTCCACTGTCCCTCCGCGGAGCGTACCTCTTTTCCACCCTCTGTGAATGCACATCCCGCTGCCTTTTCTGTGTGTCTCATCGAATTCTCTGCAGAGCACCAAGCACCTGGAAAGAATTTCTTCTGAACCCACATTTCTATCAGCACATAAAGCTCTCTTCACTCTTTGCGGTAGGCACACAAACTATACCGTACAGATTTGTCGTGATTGGTTCGATCAGTTTACAAGAAAACCTTAGTTGGTTTTCTTTCTCTGTTAAAGGTCCTACATTTTTTAACCTGCTTTCACTTTTACAGTGAGTTCTAGAACCTTAGTTGTTAGATCAAGAACTTTGTATCCTTTACATTTTGTTAGTATCTGGAGAGCATTTTAAAAATTTCTATAAGTAATTCTTATAGGCAAGCGTGTTCATCTTATTTACAGAACAAATTTTAACTCAGGTATCCCGTAATAATAATTTAGGTGGCAGCATACAGGGAGATGAGAGTTTTAACACCATGAGGCAGTTATCTTACTGCAAATTTGTTCTGTAGAGTTTTAATTTTCTGTTCACAGCCAGCTTGACCCCCAGCCTGTGGCTTCGGAAGCCAGCATTGACTCACAATCCTGTGTGTACTCTTAATGGATTTTCTTTATCTTGCTGATATTTTTTCTACATCACTGATTCTCAGTTAGCTCACTGATTCTCAATTATCCCATAGAATGCTAGCTTTAAAAAATAAGTTGTCAGTGTCTTCCATTTTCAGAAAGATGTAGCTAAAATACTTGCTTTTCCACCTGTCAAAAACATGACATCAGTTTATCAGTTACTGGCTGTAATCAAGGATTCCCTGCCCACCCAACCCCCATTAACAGGGTCACCTGAAAAGCCAGGAAAATTGGAAAGTTTTAGAAAGCAGTGCACTGCTCAGTTCATTTCATCTGGCTCGGTGACTGCTGCACTTCCTTCGGTCCAGCAGCACCTCTCGCCTCCAGGGATTGTGCCCTCGGTGTCTGCTGGTAACTAGCTCAAGACCTACACATCAGACTGCCTCTGTGTAACAAAGGAAAGCTTTGGCAAGACCCTTAAACCTTTAAACTATTCAAAGATGATGCCTGGATTGATCTTTCCCTTACTTTCATCCTCTTAATTCTTTATTTGCTTTAATGTCAGTTGACATTAAAGTTGAGTTTGCATTTATGCAGTACCTCAAATTGGATTCTGGCATCAAAGCTGGACAGTGGATGCAGACAGTTAAAGCTTGCTGCTGACAATCACCCCAGATTTTTAGTGCCTTTGTTCACCCTAAGTAGGTGCATGTGTGTACGTGTTGCCGCTTGGGTGGCTGTCATGGGCAGCCCATCTCCAGCAGATAATTCAAACCCTCTCGTGACTCCAAGGAGCTCATGTCTCCAGTTGAGGACTGGGTGAAAGAGGAAGAATGGAGAACCACATACCTGACAGCTACCTTAGCGGGACCACGGATCACTGTTCACATGCCCTTGGAAAGAACCACGCAGAAGGGCCCCCTGGACACCCAGAGAACTGCTCAGTGGAGTGCTGACCAGACAGCTTGTTTTGCACAGATGCCACGCGGGGAGAAGGATGTGGCTCTTAGTGACCGGCCACGTAACTCCGGATACGTTGGCCGTATAAATGTCATAATCACTTCACATGGCTTTAAACTGCTGTGCTCGAGTGCCCACATTCATAAAGGAAAACTGACATCAAGTTTCTTTGAAACCAGATCCCTAACATTAAAAGAAAGAGAAGACTACCCTCCTCGGATGAGAGGATGTTCAAGCTGGGAAAGGCCTGAGGAAGGCTCTGGGTGGAGCTGGGTGTTGCCATGGGAGGAAACAGCGTGTGCAGAAGCGAGGCAGCTGGCCCGCGGCCCAGCCAGGACCGCGGCAGGGTCACTTCTAGGAAGTCCCCGGTTCTGCTCCACACAAGTGCTGTCACGTGGTCCTTTTGGGTGATTTAAGTTAAGTTCATGGCATATTGAACTACCCTCAAGATTTTATGTGCAATTCAAATACTCAATGTAATTTATGTTTTAATTTAAAATGTAATTTTCTCTTTCAGAACTGCAAGATCTTTCTTATAAATGCTCAGAACATGACTTTAATGGAAAAGTTGACTAAGACATTACTATTAGAAGTGATATAATTAATGATACTTTACTAGTTTCAATATTAGCTTTATCCAAGATTAACGACCCCCCAGAACTTCAGCGTTTATCTGTAGGGCGACCACAAAGCCGCGTTTGTTCTTGTCTGAATGGAAATGCCAAGTCTGTGGCCACTAGATGGCGCTCTGGCACAGCGTTTTAGCATGGTGACTGCGGACATGAAATGTTAGTTGCCTGAATCAGAATAATTGCACATAAGGCTAAATTTATAAACACTGTAATGCATTCACTCGTTTGCTTTCTTGACATCCTGTAATCTAGGGGGTGCATTTTCTTGTTCCATAGTCTATCCCATTTAATCATCTTCATTTTTGAAGTTCTGTTACAGTCAATAACCTTTATTTAGGGGTGCATTGCTAAGTGCTTTGCATACAGTGTCACATCTATTCCCCCCAACAGCCTCGCCAAAGCAGGTTTCCTCTCTCCATTTTACACCTGCCTTGGAGGGCCATCAGTAATTTATCCAAGGTCGTGAGGCCAGGACTGGCAGAGCCCCACTGAGCTCTGTGGTTCTAAGACCAGCTCACAGAGCTAGTATGTTACGGATCTCAGAGCTCAAAGGACCTTAAGGTCTAGTCAGTTCAGTCTCTTCATTTTTGGCAGGGAGACCAGACACCCAGAGATGGGACGGGTTTGTCCAAGTCACAGACCCAGTCAGGCCAAGAAAGTGTGACCTCACGGTCTCCACATTCCTGTCCAGCGCGCCTGCGTCACTCTTGTGGCAAACTCTGCGTCCCCTGAGCAAGCAAGGAAACCCTGTGCGGGTAACTTTGGTGTCACACTCTACCCAGGGATGAGATGAAGCCAGGCGGACTTGTGTGTTACTCAGACAGCACGAGCAATGGACCATAGATAGGAATTCTGCTCCAAATGCTTCTTTATCTGGCCCATTATGGCCAAGCCTGAGAAAAGTGATTCCAGAAGAAAAATATGTTTCAAAAGCAGTTCACCTCTTTGCCTCCATCTGCTGTACGCTGCAGCCAGAAGGGTGGGTTTGTTTGTTTGTTTGTTTGTCTGTCACAGGATCTCTCTATGTAATACAGGCTGGCCTTGAACTCTCAGTGATTCTCCTGCCTCAGCCTTCCGAGTGCTGAGATTACAGGCTTATACCACCATGCCCAGAAGAGGGATTTTTTTTTAAATGAAGCACAAATATAAGCACGTTACTTCTCTTCCTAAAACGTCAATGGCACACTGAACTTTCTATATGACGTCCAAAACTGATGTATAGAAAACCTTCAGCCACGTCCTATCCACTGTTTGAAACCCCTCGCCATGCCATGTACCTCTCTTGTCTCTAAGCTCACTGACTCTTGCACACTCAACTCCCGTGATTCTGACCTGTGGCAGCCCCACCCCAGCGGGCTTTTACACACTTTCCCTATGCCTGAAATACCTCCCTGTCCACCATTTCCTCTTCCTATGCAACCTTAAGAACTTTGCTCAAATATCCCTTCTATCTCAAAGCCACCCTGACTTCTCACTCCCGGCTGGGCCCCTCTAACACCCTGTCCTTCCCCTTGCACGCCACGCGGCTCCTGTCACTTTTCTGCTGTCCCAGTAACTGAGCCTGCACCTCAGGACCCTGCCTTTTCAGTCCTATATGCCTATGTCTAAAGTGATACCTACCACAGAGTAAGAAGGCACTGATAGCCATTGATGAAATGATAATTAATCAAATAAAAGAAAACCAAAAGACTGGGAGGCAGACCTTGGGGTTGGGGAGAATGAGTATTGTTACACTGTCATGCCGGATTTTCCTGTGTTCTCCTGATATCCTCCCTTATCTTCACTTCCTTTCTGTGGTCCCAAAAATCTTAAAAGGAATATTCCAGAATTAAACATTACATGAGTTTTAAATACTTTTATTATAGAGAATCAAAATCATTCTATTTTATTATTATTAATTTGTTTGCATAACTTATTTGAAAAAACTTTGTCATGGGAATGTATATACAGGAAGGAATGACATAGAGTTCAGTATCATTCGTGGTTTCCAGTATCCCCCATGGACAGGGGAACACCTGTACAAGGAGGAGGTGACAGAGGCAGTGCTATCTGCTCTGAAAGAGCAGCACTATCTGGGTGGGTGTTAGGTACCTGAACAGTTTGATCTTGGATGTCCCTCCAAGACCCATCCATTGAAGTCTTGGTCCCTGTGGTACTCCTGGGAGGTAGGGAACCTTTGGGAGGTGAGGCCTAGTAGAAGGAAGGAAGGGAGGTTAGTGGGGGTGCACCCTGGAGGGGGAGAACTGGGTCCCGGCCACTTTCTCTTTTTGCTTCCTGCCTACTATGAGGTGAATCCCTTGTTTTGCCACATGCTCCTTTCTCACCAAAGGTCCGAAGTGACAGGAAGTGACCGTGGATTGAAACTGGGAGGCCAAACAAACCTTTCTTTATAAGTTGATTCTCTCGGGTACTTTGCCAAAGCGAAGGAGAGCTGGCTTCGCAGCACACCTCCAAGAAGCAGCAGCTCATTAGCTCAAGAGCTAAGTGCTTCAGAAAACTTGACTCAACTGATTAGCAAGGGGAGCGTGTTCCAGGAGATGTATTCTCTTGCAACTGCCTCCAAAGCACAAAGGAAGGTGAGATTATGACACTATAAGCATAATTGGATTTTCTAATCAAAAGTGCAATGTAACGTGGGTAATTACGAAGCTTCAGTAACTTTACCAGTTTCTATACTGAGTATATTTATCACCGTTAGTGGGGTTGAAGGAGGAACTGCTCAAACATTTTCATTATCACCTGGGGTTCTTTTCTGTGGGAGCTGCATGTGGGGAAAATAAATCAAAATGAAAAAGCAGGCGAAGGACCTTTCTTCTTAAACTGGCAAAGGTGCCTGGGTGACGTGAGGGGGTGGTGAGCGGCTCTGTGTTCTCCACGTGAGTGGTATTTCTGTGTCAGGCAAAGTGGGCTGGGAAAGCCTGTGCCTCAGACAGTGCTGAGAAGAGCAGAGGAGGCAGCTCCCGCTCCACCCCATACCTGGCCCCTTCTGCGCTGGGCAGGGCCCAGGCCTGTGCTCCCTTCTCACCCAGAGGAGGTGGGGATGAGTGAGCCATCCGGTGGACACCTGGCTCTCTGGACCCAGACTGTAGTTCTTCCTCCTTAGAAGGAGAACAGCAGCCGGTGAAATAATAGTCCAGAAAATAGGCCATTGAGGGTACAGAAGGAAAAGGACTGCAGTGCCTGTGCTCAGGTGTGACAGCCTCACATTCTCAGCAGTGGACACAGGGCCGGCCGATCTGCAGTGCTCTGTGTGGTGTGCGGATCCTTCTGGTTTGGCAGAGAAAATGGTCCATGAAGCAGCAGCCCTACGTTGCTAGCCAAAAGCTTCCTGAGTAAAATGGAGAGAAAGATGTGGACAGGCAGAGGGCGGGGAGGCACTGCAGGCAGAGGACCCTGGATAGCAGTTGCCCCGCGTAAAGAACACACATTCCATGAGGTGGTGTGCACTGCGGGTGTGTTGAAGTGGAGTCCACACCACTCTAGAGAGGAGTGTGCTCGCGCTCTTTGTAAAAGGTGATTCTGGCGGTCCACAGCCACCGTCTCCAAACCCTAAAATGTGGGTTTGGAGCCAACACGGCTCAAGCTTTTGTTTAGCCAGAGATTTCTGTTTAGAGGAAATCTCTCATTAAGTTAAGCACATAAAACCACCCAGTTGGCAATCAGCTGCTGAAAGAGAACTAAGAGGCGACTCTGGAATGGATGCTCCATTCAGCCACAAATGCACTTAGTTACGGGCGGTGCAGCAAGCTGGGTGAGCCTTAGAAACATGATGTCAGGGAAGAAGCCAGGCACAAGGGGCCGCATCCTGCGTGATTCCACTCACATGCGTGTCCAGGACAGGCAAATCCCCAGAAACACAGAGACTGTTACTTGCCAGGGTCTAGGGCAGGGAGGAGGCAATGGAGAGTGATGGTCGCACAACGTGGTAAGTACACGAAAAACGGTTGGACATTGAAAATCGTACTGTAAAATGGTGACTTTGCTCATGTGTCAATTATGTCTCAATAAAGAGGAAAAAAGTAGGAGGAAGGGAGGGAGTGAGGGAGAGAGGGAGAAAGGGAGGGACGATGGGTGGGAGGAAGAGAGGGAGGGAGGAAGCCATGCTGGCTGTTGCGGGAAGCACTGTGAGGCTCTGGTGCCCAGCAGCCTGTGGCGATCCTTCCCAATGCCCTTCCAATCTCCCATCTGAGAGGTTCGGCCTGACTTCCGGAGTTCTAAGGAGCCAACAGGAGCAAGAAAATGTTCACTGAATTTACTCGTTTCCCTCCATTCCACAACAGTTCTGCTTTTCCTTCTCCAGAGGCACAGGCGTGACTGCTCTCCTAGGGCAGGAAGGTCAGTCACCAGCTAGTGGGGAGAAGGCGGTGACCACCCGCTCTGCCAGTGCTTGTTTTAGCCCAAGGGTTCCTGGCACTGTGAACTCCTGAGCTTCGGGGGGGGCTCCACAGAGTGAAGCAGGGTCCTCCTTGGCTTGTGCAGGACAGCACCCACCCCTCCCACTCCCAGCCCTGCTGAGTCAGACTCCACACCAAACCTGTTCTCCCGTCTGTGGAAACCAAACCCCACCTCCTCCTTGCTGTGCTTCAGTGATGTTACAGGAGGACGAGAAGGTTACCCACGCACGAGCAGCTTTTCCTCTTTCCCCAAAGGCCTTTGCATGCTTCTCTATTTTCTAGAGTCGCTTGATTGGCATACATTACTTTAATAAGAGAAAAACAGGAGACAGAAGGAGAGTTCGGAGGTCAATTTGAAAGACCCTGGAGACTGCTGCAGATGGCTGTGAGGGCTAGGCCCTGAGTGCCAGACTCTGAGAGACAGAGGCATGGGGCTCCTTCCTTCTTAGGTGAAATGATTCATCTTTAGCAGTGCTTTCGGGGGCAGTGGCTCTCCGGAGAGACCAAACCAGGATACAGTGTCACCAAAGGCTTCGGTCAGTACTCCAGGTGTTCCTGACCTTCAAAGCTGGAGCCGCTTGACACTTTCCTGCCTTGTACCCCAGAATGTGCCCTCTGCCATAATCTGGGTCAGTTCTATTTTGGGTGGAGAAGGAGTGGGCCACGGGACATCTAGCTCCTGAAGGGCTTAGCTTCGCCAGCCCCAGCACAGATTCCTCTCTGACTCACAGGCAGTCCTAATAACAACCACGGCGGGGCCCCACCTTGAGCCCTAATTCTGCACCTGCCTACCCAGACACTCTGCTAAGTCTACCTGCTGTCCTGTGCCCCAGGGGCCTTTCCGCCAGAGCCTGAATCCCAAGCTAGAACCCGGGCCTTGTGCTGTTGTCACTCCCAGCCCCTCTGACATGTCCTTTCCAGGTCCTCTAGACACTCGCTTATCTAGAACAGAAGCCTGCCTCCCCCTGCCACACGCATGATCAGCAGCGGCAGTTACAATGGCCGCCTTCGTCCTCATCCCTGAAGACTTGTGGTGCTGATTCAGGAGTAAGATTAAAAACAAAATAAACAACAAACAAAAAACACATGTTCTACCCAAGACCGCTGTTCCTGACTCACCCAAGGTTAAGCCCAGATCTCATCTCTGCAGTCTTCCTGGAGCACATAAAAGCCTTGTGATTTCTTCCTAATGTCAACAGGCAAATTTTCCTCTTGCCCAGTTTAGATCTGATTTGGCAAAGACCCTATCTAGAGCTTGCTGAGCCAGTTTTGCAGTACAGACTCGACAAAGAGGCCGAGCGTGAGTCATAGCAATGGGGTTGTAGTTCCTGTGATCGGATCTTACCAGTTCCCTGCTTGTGGCTAAGAACACTTTGAGAACGTTAAAGACAATGAGGGGCGAGAGGCTTCTGGGAGGGTGAGGGAAACAGAGAAGATGCCTAAAAAAGACACCTTCCTGGCCACGGCTACTCTGCCGTCAGGAAGCCGCAGGCCTAATCCACCTCCCCTGCTGGGCGGGGGTGTGCCCTTGGGAAATCTGTTTCAGTTTCTTCATATATAAATAGAGTTAATAATGGTACCTAACTCTAAGGTTGTTGCAAGGAGCAAAAACAGTGCCCGGAATGGGGCGGGCTCTCAACGCATGTGATCTGCCATTATCACTGCTTTTATCCTTGTTGTGTCCGCCAGCGATGCTGTTAGTATTTCTATTCATATATCAGATCAGCAAGGAGTCAGGCGGGGAAACAGAAACCACTATAAGTATTGCGTGCAGCAGGGGATTTAATATAGGAAATAAAATGTTTACAAAACCTTTAGAAAAACATGAGAGTCTGGGCCGTGGTTACAGTGGTCAAGAGCGACTGCCTGTACTTCTAATTGCCCAGCTGTGGCTGCTAGAGCTTCTGATCACTGACACATTGGCTGGAGTTAAGGATTTTCCACTGCTGCAGCAACCACTGCTGTCTCTGAGCCCTGGGAGGCTGTGGCCGAGATGATCAGGGGCCAAGAAGCAGCCAGCAGCCTTCTCTACTCTAGGAGCATGGGCTCAGCAGTACAGAAAACATCTCCACAGGCCACTCACCAGCAGAAACACACTGGGAGAGGCAGGGAGACAGCTGGCTCGTACCTACCTTTCAAATCTCCTGAAGGAACCCGCCATGCTTCCTTTTAAATGGGCCTATGGTCAATCCCAATGTTCTTGCTGCTGCCAGCTGTGCTGCTATTGATACCTGGAACATCTGTCGTGAGCATGTGGATTTCTCCAAGATGTATACCTAGAGATGGAACTGCAGAGTCAAAAGGCTGTGCAAGTCAAAACTTACTGAGGCTGTAGCATTTCTCTTCACAGTTAGTTATCTACAGACAATCCCAAAGCCATTGGTATTGCCAGGCTTAGATGTTTGCCAGTCTATAACTTCTTCGGGACTGGCAAGCTTGATGTCTTCTCATTGTGACTCCTGTCTGGGGAATTACTTGTTCATGTTTCTTGCCCATTTTTATTGTGTTTTGGGTTTTTCTTACTGATTTGCAGGAGTTCTTTATATTTGAGATAAGAACTTTGGTTTGTCATAGGTGTTGTGAAATTATCTGCTTTTCTACAGCTTCTCTGTTAATTTACTTAGACTTTTACACATATAGGTTGAACACTCCTAATCCCCAAATCTGAAATTTGAAATGCTCCAAAATCTGAAACTTCTTAAGCCCTAATATGATGCCATGAGCAGAAAATTTCACCCTTGATTTCATATAATGGGATGAAATCAAAACACAGGTGCACTGACAGTGCTACACAAAATCACCTTCAGGTTCTGTCTATAAGTTATATATGAGACAAATGAATTATGTGTGTAGTCTTGGGTCTCATCGTCAATATTGCATTATGTGTATAAAAATATTTCAAGCGTCAAGGATATAGCTCAGTGGAATAGTGCCTACCTGGCCAAGTACAAGGTCCTAAGTTTAATTACCAGCACCAAAAATAAAAAAAAAATTAAAATCAAAAAAGCTCAGATCTAAAGCCCTTCTGTTCCTAACCATTTCACTTTAATTTTTGAGATGTTGAAAATATTTTTGCCAGTTATGTTTTAGAGGGTTTTAGGTGGGAAGACCCAAGTTTCTGCCCTAAGGCTATAAAAATATATTCTAACATTTTCTACAAAAAGTTACTTTCATGTTTAGCATTTCCCCCATACATTAACTAATTGTCTCATTCTGTTTATTTAATAGACCATCCATTCCCACTGTTCTAATGGTACCTCTGTCCCTGTATAAAACTTCTATACTTGCCTGGCTATATGGGACTCACTTCCTATTTCTGTGATGATTGTGTACCACCTTAGCTCTAGACTTTTATACAGTTAGTCCTGATAAGTGACACAGCAAGTCCTCCTTTTTCCCACCAAAATCATCCTTGCTAAAGTTGACCTCTAATAAAACTACATTAATTTTTGAATCAGCATAACAAATTTCATCAAAGCAACCATCACCACCAGCTTTTGGGAATTGGCCCATCTGTGTCTTCAGGTTGCAACACAGCATCTGTTACATCATAGCTGCTTAGAAAATGTGGATGGATGGATGGATAGATGGGTGTGTAGATGGACGGATGGATGGATGGATGAAGATGTCACATCTAGCTCCTGGTCAGGGAACCACAGATGTCACATCTGGGGGACAAGCACAGCTATTCTGCCATCCAAGCAGCCTACTGGGACTGTCAACTCAGCCCCAATAAAAAATTAAAGGGACAAAGTTTAATGAAAGGATGACACTTTATTTGTAAAGAGGAAAAGGGAGGGAGAGCAAAGGAGAAGACTAATAGCTACACTGATAAGAAAGAATCAGTGTTGGGGCTCTAGAAAGGTGGAGAACCCATAGCCCCTTTTCTCCCAGCTGCTTTTATAGAGAGTTAGAGATCCTCCCCGTAACCAGAATTTGTCATAACTGAATTGGCTTCTGGGCATCTCTGCCTAACATCATTTCTTCCAGTGGTCTACATGCAGCTTTTTTTAGTCTAATGTTTACTTGTCTTTGACCTACCTTTTAAGTCCTTATCTTTGAGGTGGGCAGCTAGTTGACAAGGGGATACCTTATCCACGGTTAGTTTAGAGTTAGTAAGGCAGCGCATGGAAATCTGCTGTACTCTATAATGACCCTAGAGTGAATAATATAGTGACTCTAGAGTGAATATACTTGTGTGTGTGTGTGTGTTTGTGTGTTGGTGATAGGTGAGAGTACATACTGCCTTAAAGTTGGTCAGCCCCTACCCAGCTCCTCTTATATTCTATTGGAAGTAGGGGAGGCTTATTGTTGGTGCACTTGGCTTTCTCGCTGTGTTCCACTTGTCAGCTCTTTTTCTAGTCTCTTGGTACAAGTCCTGAGGCCATTTGGTGCCATTCTTTGTTTCACTTTTTTTTTTTTTTTGAGACAGGGTCTTGCTTTGTAGTTCAGGCTGGCTGGACTTGAACTCACTATGTAGCTCAGGCTGAGCTCGAACTCACAGCAATCCTCTTGCCTCAGTCTCCTGCATGCTGGGATTACAGGTATGTGCCACCATGCCCAGCTTGGTGCCATTCTTTATTTGTTTTTCCCTCTCTTCTATTTCTGTCCTTGTCCTGCTTCCCAGGGAAATCTCTCTAGTAAAGTTTGTTTTAACTCCTTATAGTCTTAGCTAGAAGACCTAAGGAAGCCCCTATTTTATTTTAATTTTTTCATCTATAGGCCCCTACCCCTACAGATGGATGGTGGGTAGATAGATTGAATGGATGGGTGGGTGGACAAATGGATGAATGAGTGACCTGTTCAAGATGTCATGGCCAGAGATGAAGTGACAGTGCCTCGAATCCAAGCCTTCTCTCCATATTCTTAATTCTGTGTTGCCTACCTTTTATCAGTTCTCCGGCGTTCCAAGTTTCCCAGGTTGTGGCACACGATAACTATGATGTATCTCAAGTGCTCCAGCTGCTCAGATGGGAGGCTTTGTCCCAGTGAGTGCAGGAGGCAATCTGTCCTGTGGACTTTTGTGTCCTGGACAGAATGCTGCCAAGCAAACTAATGAACTCGGTGTTATAATTAGGGAAAATATCCCAGCAGCTGGTTGGAGAGATAGTCATTGCCTAATTACATTTTTTCCAAGCACTTTAACTCAGTGGTGTATAAGAACATTTTAGATTTATATTTTTGAAATTACGTTTTTTGGGAGGATGGTTTAGAATTACAATAATTATCTAACAATACTGGAGTAGGCTTTTCTAAAGGCTCTGTAGACATTCTGTAATTTAATTATCACAAAGCTCCTGTGAGGTAGGTCTTATTACTTGCCTTCTTTTATAGATGAGGAAACTGAGGTTCAGATGGGTTTAGAAACTTGCCCAAAGTTACTGCTGGCAATGGAGCTGGACTAGAACAGCTTTGCCCCATCACAGGTGAATCTATCACCAAGGAGAGGGTCATGTTTACTTCCCCATGTTACCTCCACAATTCTGAGAAGATTCGTGCACTCAATTCCCCTAGTAATGTTTAATCATTAACTAGTGCCAGGCACTGTTTGAGGTGAGATATCACAGAGATCAAAGCAGGGTCCCTATTGGCATCAAACATATTCTGGCCACAGAAAGCCAGGTAATGTATAAACTCATAAATATTTATCAGGTATTGGTAATTGCTAGAAACAAAGGTGGAGCATAAGGAAGGAATACTGTTTAAAAAATAGATGCAACTGATTTCCAAAGCATTAGTAGCTCAGACTGGCTCCTGGGACACTTGCTGTGGGCCTGGGACTGGGTACAGGTGTACTGAACATGCTCTCAGAAGAGACGTTCTAAGGAAGGGAGGACAGCAGGCCTGCACAGGGAGAAGCTGGGCCACAGCCATTGCCCCCAAGGCCTACAGAGCTCTGCCACTGTGGGCCCCTTCAGAGTTGCCCACCCTGTTTCCACCAGGCACTGACCCTGGCTGTTGCTTGGTGAGTGAGGCAGCCCTCTGTGGCCCAGGACAGTCCTGGTGATGAGCATTTTTGGAGTCTTGAGTATTGTTTCTGAACAGTGACAGTCAAGTCTATCTGTAGGGTTATTGGCTAATGCCAAAAAATTAACTTCTAGGCCTCCGCTGGCCATCTTTACAAGCTAGAATAATAACCTCTGAAAAAAATGTTGCTCAGGATCAGGATGATGAATGCTAGTAAATAACCATACAGAACCGTAAAGGAAATTAAATGGAGGGTGGTAATATATGCCATGAAAGAGTAAAGATTGCCTGTGGAGGGCAAGAATGGTCTTGAACAACCTCAACTGCTATACAGAGACAAGATATGCAAAGAAAATAACAGAAGACACATGTACCCTATGATGCTATTTTATTTTATGTTTATTTTAGTGACACAGGGTCTCACTCTGTAGTTCAAGCTGACCTTAAACATACTATGTAGCCCAGGATGGCCTCAAACTCACAAGAATCCTCCTGCCTCAGCCGCCCTCCCGAGTGCTGGGATTTCAGGCATGCACCACCACATCTGGCACAATAGCGTTTATTTTAAAAAGAAATCTGTTTATAATCTGTCTAGCAAGAAAAATGGAAGGACAAACACCCAAATGTTGATTGTACACAGAGAACAAAGGCAGGCTGGGTCTGGCCAGGCTCGGATGGGAGGAAGTGGCATAGAAGGGGCTGTAGCTGGACTTGAGGCATGGGCTGCAGTGCGGAGGATGTGTACTGCTGAGCTCTGCAGTACTTTTCTCTCCAGACTTGTTTGTGTTCTGGGGTCAGGGAGCTGGAGCTCAAACATTTGGTCCATCACTGACTAGCTCCAGTTAGTGAGTGCCTCCAAATGCTTTTCTCCATCTGTAAAATGCAAATAATAAGATTTTTAAGTGCTTTTGTCAAGATTAGACAGGCTGACCTTGAACTCATGACAACCCTCCTGCTTCAGCCTCCTGAGTGAGGTTACAGGTATGTGTCACTGCATCCAGCTGCAAAAACCATGTTTCTTAGTTCCAAGACAGGTCCCAGGAAAGGACACAGTATATACAAATGGGGTCTCCTATCTTGGAGAACTAACAAGATGAGATATTACACTTCACCCTGGCTGTTGAATGAACTTGGTGGAGGTGTGTAGTCACTCCTATCTCAGTAATAAAGCTATTTTCTCAACTTAAAAAAAAAAAAAAAAAGATTAGACAGGATTGCCTCAGGTGTGTGCTCACAGGGGCCACTGTCATGAGCCCCAAGGTCTCCTAGTGTTCCTCCATCTCTCAACACAGCACCTGGAACCAGAGGAAGGGCTTCCCTGGCCCAACACACTCACTCCGAGATGAACCAGTTTGTGAATCAGTGATTCACTAAGCTTCTCAGATGTTTTCATCAAAGTAATCCTCTTCCACGTGGCTCTCATGGCCTCCTTGTGTTTCTCCATAGATTTTGAGTGTCATGAAGATTACAGGGAAAGGCAGCTGGGCCTTCTCCAGCCCTCGGTTCCACCCTCCAGAGGCAACCTCAAGTTCAGCACTGACGTGATCTCTGTATTTTGAAACAATATGCTTAGCTCACTATTTCTTGTTTCATCAACTTTAGATGCCCTCCACTGTCTTTGCTGATCCAACGCCACCCTTCCATTCCCCATTCCCATGCCATTATTTTTAATGCGGTCTGTGTTATGACAACTGTGCGAGCAGATTTTCCATCGGGCTGTCCCTGAATTCCTGTTTCTGATGCTGTTCCGTGCGGCTCTGTTGGCCTCCTCGTGCTGTTTTCTCAACTTAAAACCAAAGTATATAACCAAAGTGCTTATAACCAAAGTGCTACATCTGAATTTATTTAACAAATAATGGCTTGAACCAAGGCCCAGTCCAAGGATCTGAAGTAAACAAGACAAAGTTTTTGCATTACTGCTGGCAAGGGGACGTGTAAATGGGCAATGGCCTCATGTGGTCCATATTATAGTAGAAACTGCTTCAGAAGATAAATAGCATGAAAAGAAGAAAAATAAAATAGAGGCCATAACCTAGGGAGTACTTAAAGACTTCCTATAATTGGGACTACCTAGACTGAGCTAAAATATAAGAATATATGCTTATTGCTTTATTTATTGTATTGTTACAGGATGGACCTAAGGTATGTTGCAAAATGTTTGTAACTGCTAGATGGACTGGCATCCTTTTGGGTCCAGCAATTAGTCCTGGATCTCCTGAGCCTTTTGCTTCCATCATTTTCCCAGTGATGTGAACAGCACCTGACATATAGTTATTTTATTTTATTTTATTTTATTTTATTTTATTTTATTTTATGATGCTGGGGGATAAAACCAGGGCCTCACCCATGCTAGACAAGAACTCTATCCCTGAGCTACATCCCTAGTCTTTTTTCTTTATCTTAACTTTTATAAAGTTTTATAAACTTTTATAAAGTTTTATAAACTTTTATAAACTTTTATAAAGTTTCACTAAGCTGGGCAGGCTGGCCTTGAATTTGTGATCTTCCTGCCTCAGCCTCCCAAGCTGCTGTGATTACAGACCTGTACCACTGTCCCCAACATAGCTGGCTATTAACACAGTGTAAAATGAATGAATGTCCGGTGTGGCATTGTAAATCAAGAGGGATAAGAAACCTTTAATAAACGGTTCTAAGAGGACACACAATCTGCAATATCTACACACAAATAAAGAAATAAAAGTAGTTCCACATTTGCAAAAATAAATTCCAGGTGGATGAAATAAAAAAGTCTTTAAAAATATTTGAAGACAGTACAAGAGTCTGTCCATGTGACACTAAAGTAGGGAAAGTATTACTAAACTGGGCATAGTACAGAAATCATGACAAAGACCAGTAAGTCAGACACAGTAAAGACACAATTTCTGTTCAGTCAAGACAACAAGGACAGTAAGGATAGAAGGACATCTCGGTGCGCAGCATGCTGAGTACTGGAGTCTTCAGGGTTGCACGTGACCTGCGTGACTTGGTCTCAGAGTCACTGCTCGGAGCCCTGCTGACTCGGCCATGCTGTAAGAATAGCTCTAGCTGCACCCCAGTGGTGCCGGTGTTCCTCAGTGACGGGGAAGCGGAGCTGTCATGGTGCCTGACCTACTTGAATACGGTGAACTGTCGTGGTTTTTTTCTTACAAGAGCGACAAAATTTCACTTAAAAAAAAGAATTGAGAGAAATCGATTAAGAAAACTATCCTTCACCCTTGAGAAAGTTAGCCTAGAAAATGATGACAAAAAGAAACAACTACAGGGTGACGATGTCGCCCCCACACCCCTTACCATGACCTCCTGTGTACCCGGAAGCAGGGCGCCCAGCCAAGGCCTCCTGCCTCTCCTGCAGCCTCCTGCAGTCCTGCTCCCCCTGGCTCTATCTCACCTGTCTTATTCCCACCACACGCTCGCTGCTGAGGGCCCCTGTCTGTTTCCATGGCCACAGGCGCCGTCTCTGTGCTGAAAACCCAGCCGAGACCCGACACATCCACTTTAGAATGTCCCACATGCCTTTAAAGCTGTCAGAAACTAAATAAATAAATTCCTTCTCCACATTGGAAAAGGAATTTGGAGCAGCCCTCGGCTCATCTAGGCACTCCAGTTACTCATGACAGAAACCCTTCCTGATAACTTCTCCTGCTGAATGTCCAAACCCTGTTTACTCTTCCATTTCCTTAATCCTCCACTTCCTTCTACCTCCACTTAAACCATCATTGTGTCTCACCTGGACTCTACAGGTAAGCCCCAGAGTCCCCTCCTGCCCTTCTTCCCTCCTCGGTTCCTTATCCAAATCATTTGAAAACGTAAATCTGATTGACATCTTCCTGCATGGAATCTTCCATTGGCTGCCATTGTACTGAAAATCTAAACTTCTTCCCATGATCCATGGCCCTGAGTCACTTGGCCACCACCGGCCATCACTGTGCGTCTCACTCTGTCTGCTGGTCCACCTTCAGTGACGCGGGCCTTCTCTCAGTGTTCAGACCACAGCAACTTCTCCCAGTGGCGGCCATGACCCGCACAGTCTGCCCTCTGTCCCATACCCCATCCTTCACTGGCCCCCCATCTCAACTTTGCAGGACTCTGTTTAATGACATTTAAATGTCATTTTTTAACAGGACCTTTCCTTCTCACCCCTTTCTAATATCCCCACCGGATATTTTAAATTTCTCATTATCCATTTTTTCTCCTTCCCTATATGTTAATCAGTGTTTAAATATCTATTTACTTGTATGATTACTGTGCATATTTATTTCACTTAAGAGAGTAAGCGTTCCATCAGAGTAAAAATTATGTCTGCTTTGTCCCTTGGGGTGATCTTATACTCAGCATAGTTTACTGGAATGGTGAGGGATTAACATCCCCTACTGTGTTTTATACCCTCTGATATGCAGTGCACATCTGGCTTACAGGAGATTTTATGGGGCATTTTATAAATACATCAGTTTGGGGGCATCAACACCTATTGAGTTAGAACCTTTCAGAAGTGAAGCCTAGAATTTGTATTTTTAACAAACTCCACAAGTAATTCATTCCTGCTTCTGGGTACGCAGGAGGTCATGGTAAGGGGTGTGGGGATGACATTGTCCCCCTGTAGTTGTTTCTGTTTGTCATCATTGTCTAGGCTAAGCTTCTAGTTGCCCATTTCTGATGTTTGGAACCAGCTGGCTTAGCATGCCCAAGATTAGAAACCAGAAGATACAAGTTTGAACTCTGTTTCATAAATTACTAAGTACAGAATTTGGGAAAGTCATTTTTTATCTCTGATCCTCAGTTTACTTTTCCATACATTTGGAATAATAAAATACCTGTTTCAAAGTGTAGCTGTGAGGCTCTGATGCACAGTGTATTTTAAAGCACTCTGTGAGCCATACATTAGAGAAATGTTGGAGTTTTCACTTGTTAAAGATCTTTGTGTAGGGCTTGCCTCTCATCTCTGACAATCTAGCTGGTGCAACCCACACTTCTCCACCGAGATAGGATCCCTTTCTTTGTACTTCTGAAGGAAGACTAATGATAATAATTCGCTGAGCCTTTTGCTTTTCCAAAGTTCAGGGCCATCATTACTTAGATGCCATCATAACACACCCACAGCCTGGCCGGTCCATTTCCTGCTGGGGAGGAGAGCAAGCCCACACAGCAACAGCACTGGCTGAGGAAGAAGGGCTGGCCTCTCTTCCCTGTAAGAAGACAGCCGCTTTCTAGACAGTGACAAGGAAAGGCCACAGAACAGCTTTTAACTCCAGAGGTCTCATGCCAAGTCTTTGGAGACTTCTTCAGTTATTTTGAGCTGTGACAAGAATCAAGAAAATTGGACTCCCTTGCAGAAATATAATGGAAATATAAGTAAAACTGTCAACCCAAAGCAACCTGCTGGGTAATCTGGAAATTCTCAATCACCCCAACTCTTGGGTACCATGTACTTGGAACAGGTGCTGGGGCAGACAAAGGTGTGAGCAAGCGAAGAAATGACACATTTTGTCCTGGTGTGTGGCACCAGCAAAGGCCCAGTCTCCTGTGCCAGGTACCTTGGTGTGGTGCCTCCTCCCAGGCCTTCTTAACATCCCACATCTTTCCTCAGTTCTCCATCCTTACAAGATTGACAAAGGTCATAGTCAAGTAGTCAAGGTCTTCCAGAGAAATGGAACCGATAATGTGTGTGCATTTGTGTGTGTGTGTGTGTGAGAGAGAGAGAGACAGAGACAGAGACAGAGACAGAGACAGAGACAGAGACAGAGACAGATATCTGAGGAACTATGGTGGCTGGCAAGTCCAAAGTCTGCAGTGTGGGGCCTGCATGCTAGGTCCCCAGAGAAGACCTGCTATATCAGTTGGAGTTTGCTGGCTGTTCACTGGCACAATTCTCTCCCACCTGGGGAAGGTCAGTCTTGTTTGTCTTGGACTTTCCACAGGTGCATGAGGCCTACTGAAACTGTCATCTGCTTTACTCAAAGTCTACTGATTTACATGTAACTCTCATCCAAAACTCCCATTGCAGAAACATCCAGAATAATTTTTAACAAACACCTGAGCACTGTAGCCTAGTCAAGCTGACATAGGAAGTGACCCCTCACAGTCAGTCTGTCCTTACCTTGTATCTGGCCTCTCTCCCCAGCTCCTAACTGGCCTGCCAGCTTTTGTTCATACGTTTTTCTGTTTGTTCCCTCATCCAAAAGTCCTTTAACAATGTATCGGGTGTATTCCAGGCTATTATGGTTTGTGTCTGGATGTCCCCTCAAAGCCTCATGCAGTCATGGGGCAGGCTTTTAGAGTCTATGATTGATCCATGATCCAATGCTGGGATTATGAATGTGAGTGCTACACCTACCCTGAGGCAGATAGTTTGCCTGTGTAAGGGAAAGAGGCTGCTTGCCTCCACTCCTCCATTTTGCTCTGGCTGCTTTTGCTATCTTCCACCGCCATGAGCCACTCTGCTTTGGAGCCAGACGAGTATGGACTGAAACCTCCACAGTGAGCTAAATAAACCTTTCCTTCCTTAATATTGGGTGTCAGATATTTTGTCTCAGCAAGAGAAAAGTAACCAAGACACAGGCATTCTTCTGATGTGGGATATGGCTGTGAACAAGACAAAGTTCCTGCTTTCATGGATTTTATGTGGCTGAAGAGATGAAGGAAAAACAGGTTAATGAATATACATGAAATTTAATGTGAGGTCAGGGAACGTGCATGTGTGTGTGTGTGTGTGTGTGTGTGTGTGTGTGTGTGTTTGGTCTCTTTCTCTTCTTCCAAAGCCACCAGGGTTCTATCCTGGGGCTCTTCCTCTTGACCTTACCTAACCTGACTCCCTCCCAGAGGGAGGTCATTGACACCATTGTTATATTATTTCTGTACTTCCCAGTGAGGGCTCAATCTCAGCACAGGATATCTTGCAGCATGTGCCCAAGCCACCTGCTCACTGCTCAGGAGAGCACAGATAAGATGAGAGAAGGGAGGACAGGCTTGCACATGGCTGGGGAGCAGGCAGAGAAGCGAGAGGGGAGAGGCCAGGAGGAAGAGGAGGACCAGGAGATGGTGGGGAGCAAGGAGCTGAGAAAAAGCACGTGACAAGAAAGCTGGAACGGTCCTGTGCTGGGCACTGCTTCTTGTAATAGGGGACCTAAGTCAATGATGGGCCTGTTAGGTTTTGCAGTATTTGGACTTCTTTCTGACATATTATTTGGCATTTCTGCTCCTCGTGCTTTTTTCTTTGCTTCCTGTTTCCCTTCTGATATGAATTTAATCTGTAATACTTGTGGGACTCTCAAGGAGTTGAGTATACACATGAAGTGTTTTCTGAGTTGCTTCCGACTATGCCATGGTGACGCCTGTCTCTCCTGGGACAGTGGCTCCTCTAATGGCATACTGGCTGGATTACTTGATTTTCAACAATTCTGGATAATAGTACAGTTGAATTGCTTCTTAAAACTCAAATTTCTTTATCTAATTTTTTGCAAATGGCATAATTTTCATTTTTACAAGTTTTTAATGAATATTTTCAAACATGCACGAAACCAGAGAGATCTTATTTGTTTTCAACTTTGATCTCATATCAGATTTAAAACTCTCCCTTGGCTCTGGGTAGGGATGAGTAGGGGACCGGGCATGCCCTGCCCTGAAGGGCTCATTCTGAGCTGCCTCCTTGGTGCGTCCATGCCCCCATGTCTTGGTTATATCATTAATTCCTCTGATGCTTGCAATCTTCCCTCACCCTCCTCCTTCCTGGGCCTGAGAAGGCCACCACTCCTTTCTACTGTATTATCTCGAGTGCATCTTCATAGTTCTCAGGGGCTCCAAGGGAGGGTGAGGGCAGCAAGCCAGCCTTACCCCATGCACCCCATTACTTCCCAAATTTCTTTTTCTATTCCCTTACTCTACCCTCTATCCCATTTCCAATTTCTTTTTTTTTTTTTTTTTACTTATTAATTTACTCAGCAGATATTTATTGAGTGCCTACCACGAATCAGACGCTGGCTGAAAGCGGAGAGCAAGTGGCTGCATTTCTGCCTGTACGGGCCCACAGTTCAGCAGGGAAAATACATCGGGTACCTACTGAAGTAAATGGTGATGCTGCATTATGCCTTGTACCAACGCGGCGCTCATCTGTTCAGTGAGTTTTGACCTCATTTCTCCCACACAGTCAGTGTGGATTCTCTGGGCTGTGTGCGCTGTTGGTATCCTGTGCCTGTCTCTCCATAGCACTGAGCACATTCACGGTGTTCTCTGCTTTCCTGCCATTTACCCACAGCCAGTGGGCTCCTGAGGGGCCGGTGTTGCCTCACTGATGAATTACTCTCTGGCTGGGTTCTGAGTACTTGGTAGATTCTAATACAAGCCAAGTAAAAGACCAACTGAATGAATGTTTTGTTAGCACCTTCCAAAAAAGGGACCCAATAGCAATAAATAACACTTTTGAACAATTGCAGAAATAAGTCCAAAGTAAAGATACAGGCCAGATGTCATCTTGACTCTTAGGAGATGCAACATTGAAGGGTGTACCTTAGTCTGAGGGACAAATGTGTCTTCCAAGAAACCAGTGTCAGGCAGGTTCCTATCTGGCGGAGGGAGAACTGCAGCAGAGGTCATGGTGTGGGTAGGCTTGCTCTGCAGAGGAAGATGGCAGAGCTGAACTGCGCATGTCGTTATTCCCCACACTCATTCAAGAAAAATTCCTGCCCTCCAAGAGGCAGAGTGAGGGGAAGGAGTCCTGGTCTAATGTAAGAGCACACCAGGCATTCGCAGGAAGTACTCACACCACCAGCTCCACTGTGCCAGCATGAGCCAGATTCTTTCACACCTGTGCTGTAGTCCAGTCTTCACAAGACCAAGAAAGGCAGGTCCATTCTCATCTTATAAAGAAGCCACCGCGAGTCACTCATCCAATGTCACAAACCAAAGAAGTAGTAGAGCCTAGATTCCGTTGTATGTTCATTACATGCTGGACATGAGAACAAGGTGACAATCCTCACAACAACCTACGAAGTAGGCAGGTCCAGGTTTTAATCCTTTTTATAGGCTGGTGTCACACAGCTCCTGGTTGGGATTAGGCCCAGGATCTGCCTCCCTAAGCCTGGGGCTTGAGAATTCTCCCTTTGCTTCCAGACTCTATCACATCTGCCTCAGGTAGAAATGTAAGCAAATGAACAAACCACCCCAAACCACAGGACAGGTGTTGGTCTTGCAGGGTAAAAGACTTTCTAAAACAGAGATAGGATCTCCAGGGCCTGGGTTTGACTCTCGTCACTTGTCAGCTGTGGGATCCTGGCACATAGGATCCGCTTACTCATTCACAGGCAGTCATAATGTTCATCCCGGGATGACTGACAAGATGGAGCGACGTGCTTCTCCACTGACAGACTGAGCCTAAGGGTCCGTGATGCCCTCCCTCCCTCAGCCTTCTGACCTAGGCAAGCCCAGGTCTGTCTTGTTCCCCTGGAGTGCTCGCTCCTTTCTGTTTGATTTGGCCCAGCCAGGCTGCTCTCTGGTGCCTGGCCAAAGTCTATGACAGGCAGGGGTCAAGAGGGTCCCAGTCTTAAGGGTGACACTGAGTCCTGTGATAGAGAACAAAGGCTGGGGAAGGGCCAGGCACTGCAGGCAGCTGGAGGAGGGGTAGCTTGTTTCTGAGCTGCAGGACAACTCTCCTAG
This sequence comes from Chinchilla lanigera, assembly GCF_000276665.1. Classification (NCBI taxonomy): domain Eukaryota; kingdom Metazoa; phylum Chordata; class Mammalia; order Rodentia; family Chinchillidae; genus Chinchilla; species Chinchilla lanigera. Next base: position 1,249,637 of record NW_004955464.1, read on the forward strand.
CCCCTGAGACACCTGAAAGGACAGTATAGCCTGGCATTTGCAGAAGCTAAGATCATGGAAACAAACAAACCAATCCAGGGGCAGAACTGAGTGACACTTGCAGGTGGAGAAGTAGAAAAGGTGTGGGGCTCCTTTCTGCAACGCTGCAGGTGGCCCACCCCACCCCACCCCAGATGTGCAGGTCTCCATCCTGTGGAAGAGAGGTGGATTCTGGGGGCTGGCAGTCTGGGTGTGGAGCTACCAATATTATACCCATCTCTAAGGAAGAGGCAGCCAGGAGAAGAGGCCGGGAGTCCATTGTCTCTCCTCTATCATCCTGGTCTCTTTCCCCCTGCTCTATCACTTACAGTGTTACTAGAAAAAGCAGCAGCAGCATCACCAAGAAGTTTGTTCAACCCGCCCCAGTCCCCCGATGGGACTCCACGCTTTGGCAAGACCCTCAGTGATGGGGGAAGCCCTGACCAACACCCTACAGCCCTCTAGTTCTCCCCAGGTCCCAAGTCCAAGTGCCCTTTGCTCCACTCTGATGGCACGGCACTGTCTTCAGTGAGCTCTCTCTGGACCTCCTGTGACTGGCACTCTGCACTGGCCTCGGTTCCTTACCAAGCATGCAGATTCTTGTGCTCCTTGCCTGGTCACTGATGAGCCCCTCAAGGGCCCTCTGGTGCGCACGTGGCAGAAACACCACCTGTGTCTCCACTGCTGCCTGCAGCGCCCACCTCCTGATCTGCTCAGCAACGCTTCAAAGCAGATACTAGAGGCTTGGCCGTGTTTCAGAGCTGGTTTATCTCAAGTGAAGTGTGCCTTCCAGCAACCCATGCCTTTCTCTTCCCCCAAAACAAAGCCTCACTGCCAATCTGGAGGTGCTGAGACTGGACCTAGTGCATATTTGTAAGAAGATGTGCAGTTATTCAAAGAATCAACAGCCTGATGCCCCTGTGGGCCTGAGCTCGGGGTCTGGGAGGGTGACTCGGACGAGGCAGGCTTTTTTCCGCAGGCCACTGGTCTCCTTTGAGAAAGTGAGCTTGGGCAAGTGGTGATAGGTAATTGCTATTATACCCTGGGCCTGTTTCCTCATCAGGAAAATGAAGATCTTTCTCTAGAAGTGGTTGCTTTCAAATTGCAGTCAGAGAGTTGCAGGAATAGCACTGGGAATCTGCACCAGGCTTGGGTTAAGGTGGAAAAAGGAGACAAATGGACTCCTGCATTATGCCAATTCAAAGAGAACAGCCAAATTCTGATCCATTTTATGTTATAGTTTTTCTCACAAGACTGTCCCCAGATACACAGACATTCTGGGCAAGGCATGGCACAGGAAGGACCAGTACTGCAGTGGAAAGAGAATTTACCAACAGTGGAAGAACATAGAAGAGTTAAGAGTTTGCTGACCTACTATAAGAGAGCAGTAAGCAAACCCAATAGAAGACCATCATGGTGTGAGGTGGAGATTTTTAAGCTTTATTTTAACATGAGGAAGGGATCTGGAAATGTCATCCCAGGTCATAGTCATTCTACTGTCCATTCTTCTCAGGTCTAGGGAGATCCAAGTGTTGTTCTTTAAATGACATAATGTTTTTGTTCCACAGGGTGTACCCTTGGCATTGTTAGAAAAAGTGTTCCAGATAAAATTGGTAATAAATATGTAAAGATTAACTAAGGTTAGTGGGCAAGAGGATCAGGATAAAATATACGTATATATATTTGTACTTGAAAGAGACATTTGATGTTATGCTGGGATAGAGGGGAAATGGTATTCTTTAAGGCATGTCAAGTGGTCAGATTATCTAGTGATGGATGTGTCATCTGTGTGCATAGCTTGGCTTACAAGGTGGAAAGGTCATGTTACACTTCAGACTCACCTTCAGCTGCAACGTGGCCTTTAGAGAAACAGTAGTACATTTATATACAACAATACACATTTTTTGACCTAAAGTAATTTTGAAAACCATTGTGTCGAATATTCTCTGAAGACTTTCCCAGAGAATGCAGGCCTGATTTTCATGACTTGGGGTTTATAAATTTATAAGTTGGGGGCACAAAGCAAAGTACCATCATGCCATGATTGACTTTCCCTGGTCTCTACTTTGATTCTCACTTTATCTGTTGTGACGAAAACAGACTAGAAACATCAAAGTCCATTCAAATATTTTCCAGTACTGAGAAAACCATAATTTCTCGCTGGACTTTGGCTGCCCAGAGCATGGCTATGCATCCCAGCTTCCCAGGTAACTAGGTAGGGCTGCTGCTTAAATTCTGACCAATGCCAGATAAATGGCAGTGGTGGGCACCATTGGTGGCCTCCACAGTTACGAAAGGGGTGTGTCCTCCTCTTCTTCATATCTTCCTCCTTACCAGAAGGGAGCAACACTGGGTCATGCAAGCCAGGGGAATTTCCTAGGGAGGGTAGAACACAAGACCTGGGAATGTGAGACACAGGTCCTGGGCTACTTCCACCCAGGCTGCCACGGGTGAGAAATACCCTTCTGTCTTGCTTAAGTCCCTGTGTATTTGGGTTTCTGTTAGAAAACAACATACACACACACACACACACACACACACACACACACACACACACACACATTCAGTGAGCAGGAGTGGGAGCAGAGTGATCAGGAAAAGCTCTTAAAATAGTCTAGGCAAAGATGACGGTGGTTTGGAAAAGGAGGTGATGAGAGCTCCATTTCTAAAACTGTTACAAAGACACAGGGGACGAGATTTGCCAATGATGTGAGGCTGAGAGGAAAGACATGGGCGAGTCGAGACTTGGAAGCGCCTTTCACTGTGTGGGAAAGGGAGTGGAAGTGCGGGGGTGGTGAGAACCAGGAGTTGCTTTGGTCACATTAGGCCTGAACATCCGAGTGTTGTTGGGGCATTTGGATTCAAGTGGAAAGGAGAGGAAATTGAGTTAAATATTTTGCAAAACCATTTTATTTTATTGTATTGTATTATAAAGAAATTTAAAAAAACAAAACCCATTTTAAAAAGCCATGAGATGAAATCCTTCTCCCAGACCATTTGGGCAAGAATGTAGGGAGCAAAGTAGAATTTCACAGTGAAAATGTGATGGGATCAAGCTCTTTCCCTGTCATTTTCCATAATTGCAACATGGCCTTTAATTAGTGAGCCATGCAGAGAAGTAGGCATTGGGAACCCAGTGGAAGGGGTGGCGTCGCATCTGCACAGCTCAGAGTTCTTGAGGCATACAATTACCCTCTGGAAAAGGGCAAATAGTGTTTGGAAAAGTTTGGAAGCTGAGAAACTGGGTTTTCAACTCAAAGACAAAATGGAAAAAGTAGACAGCAGATGGGATTTGGAGTCCCAGACTCCCTACATACAGACCTGATGGCACGAGATAAGTCATGTAACATCCCCATCATCTGCACAGACATTGCAAATGTACTCTCGTTTCTTCTGAGTCTCGCATCCCTATATCACATGGTTATGCTGTACTTACTGTCCATGTAAGGAAAGCGAGGAAATCATCTGGCACACAGCAGGCTGTAAAGCACAAAAGAAGAAAGGTAAGAAATAAAGAGACACTGTCCAGGCAGAAATGGGTAACAGAACCTCTTTGGCACTGGGGTTGAGGCAGTGCAGAGAGAAGAAAGCCCAGCCAGAGGGGCTCTGCTCTGAAGTGGGAGATGTCTTGTGAGCAAGGTTTGGGCACAACAGTGCAAAATAGTCGGTTCCTTGCTTCTCAAGCTCTCTCCCTAAAGAGTCCGAGTTCCAGATCCGGCTGGCCATGCCCTTCATGCACGGCCACAGTGTGGAAGTGTTAAGGGTAATGTCCCAGAGGGTGCACACTGGTGTAGGGTAGACAAACAGGACATCCCTGGATGCTCTGGAGTTGGGACTAGGAGCTAGAAGAAGCCAGAGACTGGGAGCTCACACTTACTAGAGGGCAAAGCAGGGACAAAGACTTCTGCCTGAGAGCCAAGTGCGGCTGGAGGACACTCAGGACCAATGGGAAGTGTCAAGTCCTCAGCAGATGTCCAGTCAGAGCAGCAGGGACGTGCTATCCCTGCCAGCTCTGTGAGGTACACTGAGAGCTAAGGAAACTCTTAGAGCAGGTGTCCATCTGGACTTCCTTCCTGCCACTTCTGTGACCACAGAGATGCAGAAATGCACAGCAGCACCCTCCTAATGCCCCAAGAGAGAAGGAAAGGAGGCATCTTTTGAATGAGGAGGAATGTAGGATTAATTGAGGGCTTGAGTTTCAATCAGCTAGCAACCCCAGGACTTCAGAATGAGGCAGGCTCCAAAACAAAGTGATTTACCTTCCCTTCGCAGGTTGCTGGATATTTTCCCACCATCCATGGGAATGAGGATATGAAAGCAATGTAGGATAACTGTAGCCAACAAAAATTATGTTGTTTCATACACTGGGGTTGTATAGAGATTTTTAATTCTTCCCATGAACACTGACTGCTGATTTCCTGTCAGACACAAGAGAGAGAGATGAATAAATTATTTTGCCCTTAAGGAGCTTACAGATTGGGCTGGGAGGCACCAATCACAACCCCAGTGAGAGGTAGGAATTGCTATGACAGAGACAAGCCCGGGGGTCAGAGGAGCCCAGAGGAAAAGCAGAGGCCTTTGTCCTGCCCAGGCGGACAGGCAGGGAGGAGTTGCTGGATAATTGGTGCTGACCTGGGTCTTAGGGTGAGTAGGAAGAGACTGGGTGTAACTGGAGAGTCAGAAATGGTGGCATTCATTCTCGTGTTCCTTCCTTTGCTATTTGTTGGGCACCTACTAAATACAGACACTGATCTGCACAACGCGTATGCTGCAGTGAAGAAAACAGATGAATTCTCTGCCTCTATGGCATTTTTGCTCTCTTAGGGAGGGGAGAGACAGCGAAGAAGCTACAAAGTAAATGTGTGACATGATGTCAGCCAGGGATACTGCAAGGAAGGGAAAGCTGGGTAAGGAGACTCAGGGCAGCAACGAGAGAGGCAGGAAGGAGCAGAGGCTCTTTTGTGTGGTATGGAGGGGAGAGGGCTCTGCCGAGGTGAGATGAAAAGGGAAATCCACCTGTAACAGCCTAATAAATGCTGCCGTCTAGAGGATCAGCAGTCAAGACAGAAGGAACAGCAAGTACAAAACTCCTAAGTCTAGAATTTCCTTGGCAAATCTGAGAAGCTGCCAGCGGGTTGGAGCACAGAGAACGCCAGGCAGTGAGGGTGCTCGGTGGGATCCTGAACGGCAGGCGCACATCAACGTATGTTTGTCCAAGCCCTTAGAATGCATCATACCGGGAGTGAACCTAGTGTCCATAGTGGACTGCCGGCAGTGGGGATGGGTCAGAACGGGTTCACAAATGCTGAGGAGTGTGCAGTTTGGCAGGGGTTGATCATGGCGAAGCTATTATGCCTGGGTAGGGCAGGGAGTCGATGGGACATTCTGCATCTTCCTCTCAATTTTGCTGTGAACCTAAAACTACTCTTTAAAAATATTTTTAAAAAGAAAGAGAAAGGGAAGAGGAAAAGAAAGCAAAAAGAGAAAAGGAACCCCCAGGAGGTGAATGGCTAGAGGGAGGAGTGGGGGAGGCTGGGTGGTGGCCGGCATTCAGAGAGTGCCATGCTGGCTTCTCTGAGAAGTCCAGGTTCTCTGGGGTGTGAGGCCATCAAGATGTCAGGCAGGACATGGGGGCACCAGGTCTTATAGACAGCTCAGGTGTCCTTACCTGCTCTTCCCAGCACAGCTCCCTGCGATGACTAGCAGGGGGTGGCACAGAGCCACATCTCTGTCACCAGAGTGGCTGCTCTGGTGGCACTGTCCTCTGAGTGCCCCTCAGGAGACAGAGATTTCCTGCTGTGTGGCCTACAGCTTCCTCTGCCTAGCCCTGCTTCTTCACTTTTTCTGTTACATGTCCACTGCTCAGTAGCCCTCTGGTCCTGGCAACTTTCCTGTGGACCCAGCTGACTATTTCAGAGCCAGGGTCCAGACCCCCGGCGAGTTAGATGACTTCTGTGCTCCCCGACGCTCTATCACTCTTGTCTTTGCCTGTGGCCTCTTGACATCTTAGTTTTTCAGTCTGGCCTCTGTGTGTGCGTGCGTGCATGCATGCTTGCGTGTGTGTATGTGTTAAAATGGATAGAATATAATATTTGCCATTTTCACCATTTTGATTACAGTCACACTATTTACTGTGAGCCATTCCCACCATCTGTTTCCAAAACCTTTTCATTATCTCCAACAGACACACTGTAATTATTAAGTAATGATCTGAACGTGGTTTTCAGACACTGCTATGTCAGGACGGCAACTCTGTCTTACCGTAGTAGTATTTGGCATTCACTAGGCACAAAGAGATTGCTTACTAAAGAGTCAATGTTCCTACTGGCACAATGTGGGAAGACTTCCAGGAAGAGGTAACATTTCACTGGAATCCTAACAGCTGAGTAATAGTTCCCTAGGTGGTGAGGTGGAAAGGGCATCTCAAGCCAGGGAACAATACATAGAAAGTGAAGGGCTGCTTCCCAACTCGAAGGCAAGCTTCCTTCACAAGAGCTACAGTTTTGTTTAGGGGCAGCAAAGTACAGAACTGAGACAAGTGTGCATACTTCCCAGCCTCTGACTCAGATCTTATGGTCACATCTGCCTTCTTTCTCTTTTTGTTTCATTTTAGACACTAGGGGTTGAACACAGGCCTTATCTGGAACACAGACACGGGGCTGGAAGAACACTACCTACTTACAACGATTAAAGTGGGACAAGAAAGTTATGCAACCCATGACTCTGACATTTTTGAGCCACAACTCACAATTTTAGACTTCTCTGTGTGTGTGGTCTGTTTGTGCATGTGAGAGTGTGAGTATAACACCAACTGCAATGCTTGGTTGTGTTTTTTGTTATTTGCAGTTGGTCAAGACTCACTGACACAGTTTCAATGGCATCTGAGATAAAGATGAGAGAGACAGTTTAAGCAAAAGAACAGCCACATCAGCAGATGGGAAGTGCTTATTAGGTACCTACTATTGGTCAGGCAGTGACAACCTGGATGATTTAGGTATGTATTAGCTACTATGGAAGGGAGAATGTAAGAAATCCTGTTTTGGGTGACTTGGACAAAGCTTCAAAAGAAGCAAATAGAATAATAAAGAGAATTAGTGTCCTTAATCCTGGTCAGACATCTTTTTGCCTTTCATAGAAAAATAGGATTTTCAGTGCCATAGCCAGGAAATTTAGGGCTGGAAATTGTAAAGTGTGACCTGACCCCAGGTTAGAAGTCACAGATGCAAGAAAGAATGGAGAATAATAAAGAAAATAAATCATATCATTTATGTATATAAATATACTATCATAAATGTATGATAGTATAAATGAACATTAAAATGTAAGCAGCAATAGCAAAATACGGACTGAAAATCCATGATGACATAGCATATCATGAGGGGCAATAGAAGAAAGGCCTTCTGAAACCCCAGCTCCTGGGCATGTCTAATTACATCATAATGAAACTGCAGAAAACCAAAAGAAAATTCCTAAGAGAAGCCCCTTGGGTGGTTTGGGAAAGTTCTTCTTTATTGAACAATCTTCACTACAAAGTGCAGGAGGAAGGGTAGAATTAGAAAATCACCATTTTTTAACCCCTCATGAGATAATAAATGTAGTCAACAATCATCAGTGATGGCAAGAAAATCATCAGAGGAAAAACTGATGGAGAATATTATAATGGATCAATATGGCTGAAACACCTGAATGCAGTCAGCCTGAACACCACTAAAAGTGAGACTACTAGATGTATCTGACTCCTAAGGAGACACTCTTGCAAATGCACAAAGCTACGTATGAATTCAATCCCAGAACACTATAATCCCAATCTCATCACACAGCTAGACCCAACCACCCACTGCCAGCAAGTATGGAAGCTAGAGAAACAAGACAATTGGCCAAATTAGAAATGTCTACAAGACAAATGGCCCACTGTATTCATCAATGGTAAACAGATGGACTACTCAAATTAGGTAATTTAAGAAAAGCCTGGTAAAAGGACCATTTACAAAAATTTGGGCAGAATGTAAAGAAAGCACAAGGGGAAAACGGGTAACAGAGAGCCAGAGGTAAATATGGCTCAAGAGATATTACCTCTCCAGAGCTGAAGAGAGGAGGAGAGGGAGCCTCTACTGTAATGGGGTACTAAGGAGAGAGGGAAAGAGCTGGAGAGACAGGCACTGTGAGGAGGGCCCCATTACAGGGACAGCTGTTGAAGGAAAACAGGTTGCAAAGAAATATCAAATACTGATGGTCACACTCTACTTGGAATAAAATAGAAGAGGGAGTCAGAAAGATTTAATCTATACACAAATAAATTCAAAACTTCTTTAATTTTAACTAATAATCTTCCAACATAAAATTGAGTACTGAGTATTGAGAAAGCATATTTTAAACCTAGGACTAACACAATAGATTCCAGCTTCTATGTTTCTATGTTTCTATGTTCATGCCTGGCTGTCCACCCAAACCCCATTTAGTAGGCAGTGTGTTTGAAAGCTATAAATCTGGTGCTGGGATCCACTGTTTGTTTTTTGGTGCTGCTGAGGATTAAACCCAGGACCTTTAGTAGGCTAGGAAAGTGCTCTAGCCCTGAGCTGCATCTATCCTCTGATCCTGGGGTTGAACTGCTTGAAACCTTGATGTTGCCCTTCTAGTGGAGAGCCTTGGCCCGATTCATCAAGTGCTTTATGACCTAGCACTCTCCAGCTTCTTGGTCTACCCTAGCCACACTGGGTACCCTCAGAATCTACCCACTTCACTATCAATGAACAGTCACACCTGTAGCTCTTGTGCTCTGGGACTCAGTTGGAGGAATCAGAATCTGCTCACTTAGATTAAGCAGAAAGGGATTTATTTGTTCCTAGGAATTAAATGATTTCAGAAGCAGTGGCAAACCTGGCAAACAAGACTCTTAGAGAGAACTAGAAAAGTCTACAAGACAAGAGCTCAGGCAGCTTGAGTGACTTCCACAGCAGTATCATGTCCAGTGGGCCTGAGGTCACTAGTCCACCCTCAAATTTCCCAGGGCTTGTCTCTCTCTCCAACTTAGAAAGACAAAAAAGAGTCAGAAGACAAGATGGTGCAAAGTGTAAGTAAAGTTTCTTTGCAGAAGAAAACAGTACAAAGCCACTCTAAGGAGTGGGGGCCCCCAAGCTGGATAACCACTGATTATGGGGCAGCAGTCCTGTTTTTAATGGGGTGGAGATCCATGTACCCATCTCCCTCCAAGGGTAGCTGCACCTGATTGAGTGGTCAGCCCGTTGCCAAGGGTTTGGGTTTTGTAGGGTAATAGAGAAATCTGGATAAGCATGACAACCTGCACAAGGAGGAGCTGGGGTAGACAGTATCGGCTGCCCAGAAGCAGAAGTAAAACCACAGACTGCCTGCTTCAGAGGTAAAACCACTAAACTGCCTGCTGTTCACAGTCTCTTTTTCTCTTACCCTCTGAAAGGGCCCATGTTTCTATTCTGACACTACCTAGGACTCACATCTTTTTCTACATTTCTCCCTCTGGAATGATCACCCAACTGCTGTTGGGGTTAAGGTGATGACTGCTCTGGCTACTTCCTGTTGAAAGGGGATGCCAGTTGGGGTAGTGAATCAACGCCATCAGGAGGTTGATCTAATGGGCCACAGTAGAAGGAGGGAGGAAGCTCCATGATTGGCATCTTTACATCATCGATGCACTCTGAAATGAACCAGAGAAGGCAGTTAAGTACATCAAAAAGGGCCAAAAGGCACAGCAATAATGTAGCAGTTAAGAGTTCCAAGAGAGGAAGAGGCCCAGTGGACATAGAAAGTAACTGGATTTTGATTTGGGAAAAGAGTTTTTGTTGCTATAGGCTCTCTGGTTATGAAGCCATTGAACTTCGTCTGAGATGACATTGGTTTGGTACCTGACCTGCTGAAAGGTGTTGATGTAAGTACAACAAATGCAGCTGAGGACAGCACAGACCCCTCCTGTCAAGTGAGCATGCAATGTAACATCTGCTATGTTTCAAAGCCCACCAGCCACAGAGTTCAGAAACTACTGAAGGTCTCCGAAATTACTGCTGGAGGATTGCCACCTCTGTAGCTGCTGCAGTGAGATATTTTATTTGCACTGCGCTAGCAACAACTCCATAAGTTAGTCCATCCAGGGAACAATCAAAGCAGTTATTTTCAACACAATGAGAGCTACAGGTTCATGTTTTTTCATGAAACTCCAGTGTCAGTTCCCCTTTTGTTAAACCGTTGATACCTCTTTCCAGGGGACTGGCTAAGAGCTCTAAACCCCCTTCACTTGATCCCAGTTGGATTAAGCTCCAGATGCCCAAGCAAAACCAGTGATCCAGACACTGAGTTCCCCAAGCCCTGTTTGAGAGTTTTGACCACCACTGCGGGAGCCACTCTGAGCCTCACTGAGCCTCAGGAGCTTCAGTGAGCCGCTTGAGAGGGGAGAAACTCCATTGTCCCACCTCCAAGATTATGGGAGCCATGCTGAGCCTCAGTGAGCCTCAGGACCCTCAGTGAGTTGCTTAGGATGGGAGAAACTCACCCTCCACCATCATGGGAGTGACAATAGCCTCAAGGAACCTTGGTGAGTCACGCAGGAGGGGAGAAACTTCACTCACTACCCCTCTGTCATCCAGGGAGCCTCATTCTGGAGGAGACCTGGTACCTTCCCCATACTACTACACTGTGGATCAGGCAGCCAGCATAGGAAGTACTGAGGACACAGCAGCCCTCTTGTCCAGAGGAACCCAGGGTAAATCCACTGTAACAAGGGGGAAACACTTTGCATACTAACTCCTAATTTCTAATCCATTCTGTTAATATAACTATAGACTTTGCTCCTATGTTCTAAAGTACAAAATCAATAGTTACCACAGTTGGTCAGTTTTTAAATTGTGTTTATTACTAATTGTACGACTGTAGCTAGGATGCCAAATCTGTTGTAATCAGTTGTTCTCCCTTCTGTAAGTATTTTGGGAAGCTCAGGGGTAATAACCTCACCTCAGCCCTACACCATAAGACTGGAGACTGAGCCAAGTAGAAACCAACATCTCACTCTCGATTAATTGGGAAGATAGGATCTTGGGACAGACGCAAAAGAACCAAGAATCTCCTACACAAAGAAGATATCACTGAACTACAGACTATTCCTGGAGAGGCCTTAATATTAGTGCTATAGCTATCTACTACCAAAACTCACAAGGATAACCACAGAAAACAAAATAAATTTTTTTTTGAAATAGAAAAAGTGAAAATGAAGGAACAAAATGCAATCTCAGACCTCCAGCCCACCCAGAACAAGTCCAGGATATATTGATATAGAAGAAATTGGAAGTAAAAAAAAAAAAAAAAAAAGGAAATTGGAAGTAACACTCCTGAGATTTCTAAAATGATAGCAATTTAAGTAAAGAAACAACTCATCAGGCTATAGAAGAAATCAGATCAGAGATTTTTTTTTTGCCTTCCATAAAACAAGTACCCACTTGGAACACAAAGGAGCTGATCCCCACCACCATGTTCGCCCAAGAAAGACATATTGTATTCTGCGCCTCCAGCTGGGTAGTCATTCCATATCCCTCTTTCTGGGTTGGTATAAAGACTCTGGAACCAGCATTCAAACTGGGGGTCTGTTACTATCTGGCAAGTTCTTGCTCCCAAGATTTGACTCAATCATTCATTACATAGGACCAGAATAGTGAACCCACTATGCAGGTGGCATCTTTCAGTTAGTAGCACAGACACAGAAAATTAAACGGGGACATGGGGAGTCCTTTTGGGGTGCCAAACACACCCACTGGGCTGGAAAGATGGAATTACTAGAGTTTAAGTTGGGAGATGTATCTGGGACAATAGATGTCTGCAACACTTTCCATAGATGAGTTTTAACATTTACCCCTCTTAGTTCTCTCAGGGAAGGTAATCCTGTAAGGTTCAATAAGGGATTGGAGAAATTGAAAGATTTTCCTGTAAGGAATATGTTTCTGTGGTTCCTAACAGACTGGACCTGTAATACAGGAGGTCAGGAAGCAGTCCTGGGCCCTCAGAAGCACGGCCAGCAGTTGATGTGTTCCCTAGCCAGTTTTTGTCAACCTGATCATGAAGTTGTTTTTGCAAGGGAGTTTGGTGTTTTTCCTCTCAGGAGAGGAGGACACCGAGCTGAGGAAGAGGAGAGTGAAAAACACATTCAGCAACTCATTTAGGACAGCAAAAATGATCCTACCCTTGGGGTATAAGGCAAGCAGATTAGCGATAAATCAAAACTGCAAGCAGAGTCCACAGCAGAATGCACAACCAAAGCAGAGGGTGCCTGAGGCTTTCACAATCAACAAACATTACTTATCTTACTGCCTTTTGAGGAGGAATTTGAGATCTTTTATGGGTTCACAGGTGTAAGTGGACTCAGGTGCTGCCTCAGGCCATGGCAGAGGCCATGGCAGGGGCCATGGCAGTCCATGGTTTCACTCGGGAATGGTAAATTGAGGAGCTGTGTCCTGTCACCTTAACTGCAGCAGGGTGCAAGGGATCACCATACAGGACCCTCCTATCTGGATTTGCTTTTGTCCTGTGTGTCTAGAGCATTGATCAGTACCAGGGTTCCAGGGCAGAAGAAAGGCTCATAAGTGGAGTGGGTCTGGGGTCTGTTCGCTTCAGGGCAGACAGGATTTGCTGGAACTGGGCAAAGGACTACACTTGGCTCAAGGCTCCCTACGTCTCGTCAACTCGGATGTCATTTCTGAGGAGGTGTCTCCCATACAGGTGTTTAAAGTAGGATACCCCAGTACCCTGGGTGTGTTTCTGGCCTGTGTGAGGCCCAAAGGTAGGAGATGTTTCCAAGGGGCCTTATGTTCCTGTGCCAACTTGAGCAAATACCCTTTAAGCATCCCATCAGCCTAATCTACCTGTTCTGATGAGTGTGGCTGTCAGGCACAGTGTAACAGTAATCATACCAAGGGCCTTGGAGATGCTTTGAGTGACTTTGGAGCAAAAGGTGGGGGGCATTGTCACTTTGGAGGCTATGATGGACCCCAAACCATGGAATAATCTCATTGACAAGAACTCTAATAACTTCTCTTGCCTTCTCTGACCTGGTAGGGTAAGCATCTATCCACACTGTGTGTCAAACCAGGACCAAGAGAAACTGACTGTCTTGGCCTCCTGCCATACTAGTAAAATCAAGCTGCTAATCTTCTCCAGGATAAGCACCTTGGTACTATTCTCCCAGTGATTGCTGGTGAGAATTTTGTGGGTTTATTTTTAAGTGTATCTCACAGCCTGCTATATTACTATTTTTAACTCATTTCCCTGGAAGGCCAGAGTAACCAGGGTGAGAATATTTTTCTGTCCTAAGTTGCAAGTGTCATAGATGCACTTGATTATTTTCTAGGCTAAGCAGTGAGGTAGAAAAAAGTGCCTATCAGGGGTGCCCCACCATCTGTCAGAGTAAAAAATACTTACTCTCCAGCTTTTGGCCAGCCTGAGGGCCTGAATAAGGGCCATTAGTTCTGCCTTTTGGGCACTAGTGCCCATGGGCAAAGGATTTGACTCTGACATTCCCAAGCAGCCTGTCACTGAATACCCAACCCTTCTGACTCTTTCCTGAACAAAGGAGCTGCCATCTGTAAAGATCTTGTCCTCAGGGTCCTTGAGAGCTTGATCATATAGTCCTTGTCGCGACTGCTGAGTCTGGATTATGATCTCAGTGCAGTCATGTTGATGCTCAGCTCCTTGGGAATGGATAGGAAGGTAGCCAGGTTGAGTGCTCAACAAGTCTCAATGTTGACATTAGGACCCTCTAATAAGAGGACTTGCTATTTTAAAATCTGGTCATCTGATACCCAAGGATGAACTGGTACCTTGAGGAGTTTCACAATGTTATGGGAAGACTTATGGGAAGTAAGTGCCCATCCCTGGGGTGAATTTATAGTCTTCAGGGACAAAAATACCCACACCAGCTAATGCCTGCAAATCGCCTGGCCATCCCTTTGATACCAGATGTGTTTCCTTGCTTAAACAAGCTATAGTCTGGTGGCCAGGTCCCAAGGACTGGGTGAGAACTCCCAGTGTAACTCCTTGCCTTTCTGTCAGGAAGAGGGTATGTTTATCTTGATTGGAGAGGCCCAGTGTGGGGGCTTCCTGAAGGCCTCACTTTGTCTTGAAAGGCCTAGTGGCTTAAGAGTTCAAGGAGAGAAGGTCAGTTCATGACTCCTGGGTCTCTTTGAGAAGCTGATAGAGAGATCTAGCCTTTTCAGCATATCCGGGACTGTAGATCCTACAAAATCCAATGACTCCCAACAAGGATTTGAACTGCTTAATATACTTACACTATGGGAAGTTCATTATAGGCTGCATCCTCTCAGGGCTTATAGCCCTCTTGCCATGTGAGATGAGCAATCCCAGGTAAGTAAATTGGGTCTGGCAGTCTTAGCCCCAGGTGGCCAGGAAGTTGAGGAGTGATTCTGTGACCCTATGTGTTGCAAACCTAGCCTCCTCACAAAACACGAGATATTGTAGGAGAGTAATTACCTACTCTTTTGCTTTTAAAAGATCTTGGACCAAAGCTAAATCAAAGGAGTAGGGGCTGTCACTAAGGCACTGAGGAGAAACTGTCCTGTTCAAGTGTCTCACTACTATGAGTGGATTTTCCAATGCAAAAATATTTTGGCTCCCAGGTACCAGAGGGATACAGCTCTCAGTAGAAGGCTGAGATACAGAACCATGAACTAGCTAGCTGAGGCTGGAACATGAATCAACACTCTATAGAGTTTGGGGACCACTGGGTGCAGCGGCACCACTGCTTTGTTGATGAGATGTAGGTCCTGGACCAATCTCCATTTGTTGGGTCCCTTTCTCACCCCAAAGATAGGACTATTATAAGGGCTGAGGGACTCTCTGAAGAGTCCTTGTTGTAATAGTCTCTGCATAATGGTTTTAGGCCTTTTCTAATCTCTTAGCATATGGGAGTACAGTTTTTGATGAAGGAAGTGCATGTTCTTAAGCTGGCTGAGGACAGTAGTGTTCCTCAAGGCTTTTCCCTCTGTATGTTTATCTGTCTACACCACTGGGTCCACCTGTAACTCCTCAAGAGAGAAAATTCCTGCAGGACTAGGTCCCAGAGGATGCAGGATTTGGACTAGGGCTCTTGACAACAAATTCTTCTCCAATAGTGGGGCTGGGGTCCCAGGTATTATCAAGAAGGAAAGCTGGGGTGGTGGCACATGCCTGTAATCCCAGGCTGAGACAGGAGGATCATTGGGAATTTGAGGCCAGCCTGGCCTACAAAGTGAGCTCAAGGCCAATCTGAACTGCATAGCGAGACCCTGTCTCAAAAAAAAAAAAAAATTAAACTCCTGCATATAAATTGGACCCACATGTGTAAACATCATATTGTCTTCCTGGTGTAGGAACCTCAAAGAATAAGTAAAACTCAAAATGTACAATAGAGAATAGGAAAGGGAAAGAAATTTCTCAAAGGAAGGAACAACTGGGATGAGGGAAAGAAGAAAAAAGAAAGAAGGAAGGCAAAATATAAATATATATATGAATAGCTGCAATAACTGTATTGCTGATGTCTGATAGTATATTGAAAGGAACAGTTAATGCTTAAAATTTTTTATGTTCTGACCAGTTTTGCATGCTTATATCTGGTAATCTGAGCAACTGATTTGAAGGTAACAACATGCAATGGAACTACCATGGTGAATTCCTACCATCTTGTCTAGTGAAATTCTGTATTATCTCTAATGTTTTATCTAATAATTATTTCATATTCTCTTTAATGGTTTGAACAATCTTCCATTCTTACATCTGGTAATCTGAGCAAAGTAGTTGAAGATAACAATATGTAATATAACAACCACTTAATTCATACTGTTTTGTCCTGAAATCCCATATCACTTTAAACGTTCTTGCTTTGGTTTGTTTATGTTTGTGATGCTGGTATGCTGCTATTGTTCTTTTTTTTTTTCTCATTTATTACTCTCTTTAAAATAAAATTTTTTAAAGAAAGAAGGAATAGGTGAAGTGGAGATCACTCAAACATTAGCTACAGGTTGGTAAAAGGATATTTCTGTGGGGCTCCCTGAGACCCCCTGAACTATAGTGGTGCACATAGAGCATGGTCCAGGGGAAAAGGCAAGAACTGAAAAGTTTGTGTCAATATCAGTGAAGAAATTGACAAGCCAGCCCCCCACTAGTAAATCAGCCTGGGGCTCCGTAGGTTGGACAGGAGTGAGGAAGCCTGAACGGTAAGCCCCAGGGACTCTCACTGGGTACTTCTTAAAGCCCTTTGTGTGCATTGTCTGTTGCAAGGATCCACCTGGCTAGTGGAGCAGGGTCCAGGAGGCCCCCACTGAGTCCCTTTCCGGAATGTCTCCCTTTTTGACCTGGGGGCACTCCCTTTTGAAGTAACCTGATTTTTGACAATGAAGCAGAGGGTCCTCCAGGGCCTGGTTTTGCTTCAGTGGTCCCTGTGAACACTTGTAGGGCTGCCACCAATTCTCTCTGTCTTACCTGCTTCTCTTGTTTGGTCTTCTGGTCCTGGTTGTAAAAGACATCTTTGAGAGAATCATCCAGTGCTAGCCAAGTTCTCTGTGAGTCCCCCGCCAATTTTAGGAGCTTACAGCTAATGTAGAGGGCTGCTTGAGTCAAAAATTTCTTTTATTAGGACCTATCCCTCATAACTCTCAGGACCTAAGACAGTATGCTTTGCCATATTGTCCTTACATCTGTAAGAACACTGATGGGGGCTCTATTTCTTCTGGGTAAATCTGTCCTAGTTTTGGCATAATTTGCTGGTTTAACTCCAGCTGTCTTTAGTCCCTCTTTGATGTAATACAAGAAATGGAGTCCAGCCTCTTCCCTTCCTGGAGTTTGATGATCCCCTGAGGGTCTGGAGGATGGACACGCTTCCTCCTCTATGTGGACATACAGGAGAGCTTTTCCATCCAGGACCATAAGCACATTTTCCCAATGGATTTCTTGATATGAGTTTCCAGCCCTCACTGCAGCTCCAAAAACCCTTGTTTTCTACTGAGTTTACAGCCTCATTCAAGTGGAACATCACATCCTTCCAGGTAAGTGAACATGAATGTGTCCATTAGGGTCATCTGTGAAACTTCTCTGATCTTGTGTGATTTCTCCCAGTAAACAAATGGGACCTGTTCTGGTTCCACCCTCAAGTTGAAATGGAGGGGCCATAGCCTCTTTGATGGGCCCAGGGGCAAGGTTCAGAGTATGGCGGAGTCCAGTCTTTTTTCTCCTCGAAATGTGCATGCTTCTCTGGTTTATGGGATCCCTGGAAGGAGGCAGAAATAAACGCCACCAACAGTGAGGGGTTAGGGAACACTGAGAAACTTACTCAGGATGGTCTCAGAGGGGAGAAAAAGAGATGGACATAGGGCAGTCCACTCCATTTCCCCTCTTTCTGGCAAAACAAGTCTAACTGAAATATAGTACTGAAATTAAGAAAGCCTCTGACAGGCCACTTTTTCCCATCTCCTAGGGGATACTGAACCCAAGCACCAGTGCAATAGGAAATAAGAGATTTTTCTTTCTGATCAGAGGACCTAACTCCTTTTAGGGTTTGAGCAGACATTCCAAAAGAGACTGTGGTAGAATGATAGAGGATCCAGTCCCATCAGTGGGAAAAAGGAAAGGGAAATAAAGACAATCTCTTAGGACCAGGAGCACAAGAGAACCTCCCCAGGGCAGGAATCCCTGCCAGGGGTATCTCTTTTTACTTATGGACAGTGTGATCCCATCCTTCTAGGGGACCTCATGCAGCCTAGGTTTTCCCTGTGCCTGACTCATCCTCCACAGTCAGGATTACCTGTGCATGGACTGGAGTCATGGCTTGACTTGAGTCCCAGACACAGAGACAGAAGTAAAACCACAGACTGCCTACTTCAGAAGAACTAAAAATGTAGAGGACTACCTAGGTGACTTTCCTTGAAAGAGGTGCAATTGCCTCCATTTTGGCTGAGCCTGACCTTATTTCCATGTATTGATGTGTGCAGAGCTAGCTAGGACCCTTTCCTTATCACTTCAATTGGTTTTGAGCAATGCATATCGCTCCAGCTGAGGTGCTAATGGTAGTCTTTAAACACAGCAGGCGTGTTTCCCGGGACCCCCCCTCCCCCATGCTCTCATGAGTGAGCAGGGATGAGATGGGATGTGTGAGCTAATGCTCCACAAGATTGAGATAGAAGCTATGACTTCCTGGGGCTTGAAAGATTACACATCAGAGCTGAAGCACTGATCCCAAAACATTAGATGCTGTCTCAATTATGTTATGCAGATTACTCTTTCTGCATAACCTTCTCTCTGCATTTGCAGAGGTGATTTCAGGCCTCCTACCTAGCCCAGCTCATGGTACTCACCTACTTCCCACAATTTTCAGTCATTCATCCTCAAGCCACTCCCTTCTTCATGAATGAATAAAACCTGGGTTCAGCCTTGCATCCAGACAGTCATCATCGTGGTTGGATTTAGGACCCCTTGGCTCCCATAACTACAAATATGCCTCAGTGTCTTTATTCTCTCCATGGGTTGCACTGGAAGTGGTAGATTGGAATTAACTCACTACAATTCCAATAACTTTCCCATAGGATTACAAATATAACTTCTTGGAGTGTGACGAGGACTGGAAAGGGCTCTCTATACACAAACCACTTGAAAACTGCTTGCTGTTCATAACCACAGAGGCTGCTTTCCTTTTACTTTATAATAGGGCCCATGTCCTATTCGGACTCTACCTAAGGTCCCATCTTTGCCTACACCAGGGAGCTGGCAGCCAAAGTGGGAATCTGCCTTTCAGCTGCTATCTTCCAGGATCAAAATGACCCAAATCAGCAAACAGACTCAGTCTAGGAGCTAAGATGACCACAGAGGCAAACAATCAAGTCACCCTGTAAGCAAGCCCTATGACCACATGGCTCCCTGGCCAGCTGAAGCACAGAAACAGGAAGGGGAGGCCACCTCTCCATTCTAGCTCCCAGATCCTGCAAGAGTTACATCTGTCAAATGGAACTAGAGCACATCCAGAACTCACACTACCAAGGGGCCTGGGAAGTATGGTTTTTAGCTCTTCACAGGATTCACATTAGAGGGAAGTCAGAGAAGGTATCAAGGGATAATGGATCACATCTGCCAAGCCCAGAACACTCTGTTCTTCCTCTTCCCCTGCCAGGTCCTGCTAATCCTTAGATCCTGGGCGAGCTGAACTTGCTGAACAAGGCATTCTCTGACCTCCCTTCTGCTTAGAGGCACTACCTCTTTCTTGCCCCTTGCTGAGAATACCCCCTGTTGCCCTGTGATTTTCCATTGCAACTTGTACTCATATCCTCCCAGAACTTGTCACTCTTCCCTATTAAGCTCCAGGAGAGCAGGGACTGTACCCAGGGCATGGCACTCTGTAGTCTTTTTGTGGGGAATGAAAGAATATGTTGAATGAGTAAGTAAATGAACACACAAAGCAGAGAATGGGGGCAAGTATTCCTGGAAGAATGTGAATTAAGGCAATGCAGACACTGGAAAAATGTTCCTTTGACACAGGAGGGTGTTGCAATGCCTGTGACCTGTTTTGCTGGGATTAGCTACACGAAGTATTAAGTGTGGACATTCTCTTAAATTGCTGTCAGGCTAGGTATCATTGAGGAAGAGCTACCACTTTTTTAAAAACTAGGTTTCCTAGCCAGGCATGGTGGTGTATACCTGTAATCCAGCGTTCTGGGAGGCTGAGGCAGGAGGATGGTAAATTCAAGCTCAGTTTGGGTAAATTAGTGACTTAGAGAGAGCCTGTTTCAAAATAAAATAAAAACATTTAAAAGGGCTGGGGACGTAGCTTAGAGCCAAGGCACTGGGCTCAATTTTCCCCCATCTAAGTTTCCTTAGCAGATCCAAATGGAACCAAATTTTCCTGAGAGCAGCATTTCCTGCTTGCTGGTGTCTGTCCCCGCGCAGCAGTGCTCCCAGGTCCCTCACCCTGGGCGGGAGCAGACCCAGGAGATGTGCAAGGCCTCAAAGCAGTGAGGCCATCCTTGCTCAGAGGTTGCTATGGCCAGGAAAGACCAGGCCCAGGGGTAAGTCCCAGTCAGAGGTGGGTCCGGCCTGAGCATAGGCTCAGTACTGACAATCGGACTGTAGTTGGTCTGTCTGTGACCATGGGCCTGGGAGGAAACCAGCACATGAAGGTGCTCAGTGTCCCTTAGGAAAGTATTTGGCACGGTAGTTCTTAGATTCTGACACAGAACCAGGCCACCTGCAGCTCCTTTCATCTAAGTAGAAGGACAGTGACATTGAAGTGACACAGGTCTTGTCACTAATGAATGTAGAATTCACTTACGAATTGCGAGGCCCATGGCATCTCGCGCAGTGAACTCTTTCAGCCGGAAGTGTTGCCCCAGTGAGGTCAGAGGCTGCTGGGGTGGGCTGGGCTGTGCTGGGTGGTCAAGGGCAAAGCATCTGCTATGGGCTTTGTTGTGACACCTGCTATCTAGACTCACACTTCACCCCAAAACATACATCACAGTCAACAAAACTAAAGTTTCCAAGGTCATAGAAAGGAGATGGCCTGAGAATCCTGTACTGCAGGAGTGTGTAAACGTGTGATAAGCTATGTCTAAACACCACTGCCCTATGCGCATGCAGAATCCTTCAGAACCAGTCCTGCACCCCAAACCTGCCTCACCGACCCGCCCTCCGTCCTCCCCAACAAACCTAGGAAGCCTTACCCCTCCTAGTGCTGCTTCTTTCTTGATTAGCATAATCATTAAGAGGCAGAGCCCTGGAGCCAGGCTTTCTCAGTTTAAGTTCCAATTCTACCACTTGTGAAATATGACCTAGGAAATTAACTTAATTTTTCCCTACCTCAGCTTTTATTCTGTAAACTGGAGATTAAAATATCTCTAATCACATGGCATCATTGTGAGATTTAAATGAAATAATCCAGGTAGCATTTGCACCAATGCTTTGTAATTATAACTCTTCAAGATACCCATTACCGTTCTTATAATTATTGTTACTAATATTTGTCTGTAGTGCCCTTATTGTTTGGAGGCACGCTTTGATGGGTTTTGTGTAGCAAGTTAAATTGTGGTTTAAATGGTAGCTGGATCACAATTATTTCTCTCTTGTTCTCGTTCTCAGACTTTAACGGTAGCAAGTGTGCATAGGTTGATTTCTGGACAAACTAGAAATGAGGAAATTAAATTTACCAACCAAATGTCCATATTTCAGGAAAAGAATCTTCAGCACTAAATAGGCTGCCTGGAGCAGCAAGCAGCCAATCCTCATACCCTACTGCAAGTTAGACAGGACTGGATTCCTTTACTTGACAGGTGTCAAGAGTGGGCCTCAGGGCTGGGAGATTCCACGATTCAGCAATGTCTTTGTGACCCTAGGTCCTTACTGCTGTTTCTTCTCTCTGCCTTAGTAGTATTAGCCTCTTCCTATGTCTGGTTTCCCTTGTGTTCAGATGGTGTCTGTAATGGATACACACATTACAGACACACAATCAGGATACACACATCTTCTTTCATATCCAGTCTACCAGATGAACAGAGAGAGGCTGGATTCCCAGCATGGTTCTTCACTGGTCTCTGTGGGCTTCTCCTCCTGACTCATTGGCCCACATTGCCTCCAGCCTCCGTCTGCCCCTCACATGACCACTGGGAAGGGGATGGTGTTGCTGGGTTTGCTTAGACCAACCAGCTGGGATGGAATGGCACTGGAGACTCAGCTGGCATGGCCTCTGTAGGGATTATGGGATGAAGCTTCAAAATGACCCAGGGCCCTCCCAACTGTGACTGTTTATCTATTGCTACACCACAAACAACAAAAGTGGCTTGCAGACAGCAATGTTTACATGTCGTGATTTTAGGCAAGTCCAACCTAGGAGAGATACTCAGTGTCATGTGGCTTTGACTGGGGTTGCTCAGTGGCACCCGGCTGGCAGCAGGGTAGCCTGAGGACTGAGGTTGTCATCCCTCATGCGTGTGGCTCCCAGGTGGGTGGGGACTGGACCTGTCCCTTGCCTGCATCCTCAGATCCTCATCATGGGACCTGTCCAGCTGGACTGAGTAGCTCAATTCACCACCCATCTGTAAGCTACGGCATTGTGAAATAAAAGATCATTCCAAATGACTTAAATGCCATTTTCAGTGTCTGTAATTAACAAAAGCAATGGACATGCAATTTTAACAATCTGTTTCTCTCTGTGCTCACTAAGATGTATCCATGTTGTCTGGCCTGCTTTAGGCACATCCCAGGAGGGTGAAGTCCTGGCGTAGGGGGCAGCTGATCTCTAGAGACTGGGGTTGGGCTGGGATGAGAGCAGGACATGAACACTGAGGAAGAACAGTGGCTTATGGCTCTGTGGGAGAGCCCAGCCCCACCTGACTCTGGGCAGTCTCTCCCCCTAGGGCTCTGCTCCTGGAAGGGCAAGTGCTTTGCTCAGTGCTGACATCCTTTTTGTGCATACAGTTGTCTTATTTGGCACACATATCCAACCCTGCTAGTATTTTTCCAAGAGAATCTTCTGCAGTGATGCATGGACTGCCTTGCCTCAGCCTCCTGGAATGTGACCGCATTCCTTCCCCAGGTTGGTCTCTCATTAATCAACCTGACTGGTCCTGCTCCAGCAGGCACCCTGCCAGGCATGCACCTGGCATGTGCACTCCCAGTGAGGGACAGGCAGCCTTTGGTGGTTAAGAGCATGGACTTTGGAGACAAACACAACAGAGTTGGGATGCTAACTCCATCCCTTATTGGCTCTGTGATCTTGGTAAAATCACCTGTCTGCTTGAGCACTGACCTTGCTTACCATAGTAAAGCCAATAAATACTAGCACTTACCATAATTCCTAGTGTGCTTGTGAGGATTAAATTGTTAGCTTATGAACCTACACCACAAAGAACTTGATAAATATTGAGTATTAACTTTCTATGTAAGAGCTTCCCTTGCCCTTGGGAGGTCATTAATTTCTCCAGGATGGAGTAGGGTTGGAGGGAGAGCGGGGTAGGGGCTTGAGCATGGAGCGCCCTGGGATGTGTGTATCAGGTACTCAGCTGGCCTATGTACAAGCCCGCTTTGCTGTGTGTAACTCTAGCCCAGTTCCTGTGGATGGAATGCAGCTGGTAGATTGGACAAGCCAGGTAGAAAATCAGGCTGTGACACTTATTTGCTAGGAGACTCTGGCAAGTCCGTTTTCCTCTCTGAGCCTCAGTTTCCCACAAGTAGTGCAGTACCTACCAATAACACTTGCTGCATACACTGTATGAGCTAACACCAGGCAAAAAGGCTGAGCGAGGTGATGCTCAGTCAGAGTGAGTTTCTTCATCCCTAAAGGGACAGCTGGTTGAGAGCAGGGATTGCACGGCAGTGGGGGCGCGGCCCAGGAGCGGGGAGAAAGAACGTGGGGGGCACTTGTCCTGCTTCTGCAGGCGGGAGTCTCGGGGGCTAGCAGGACTCAGGTGGCAGGCTGCCTCTGTCTCTGAGCTTTCTGGGCCCAGAGCATGGGAAGGGGAGGTAAAGATGGAGCGGGAAGGAGTCCCAGAGCATTCTACAGGTCCGCATGTCTGGGCTTCCACTCTGGCTCCATCACTCATTCTCCATGTGACTTTGGACAAGTCCCCGCTACCTCTATGAGCCTCCTCTCCCCTCTACAAGGAGCAAATGCCAAGAGCATTCTGATTGTCCACTGTTGCAGCATCAACCGTCTCAAGCCTGAGTGGCTCATGACCGCAATGCTGTGCTTCCAGGCTCTGTGCTGCTGGATTCAGCCAGGAAGCTCTCAATGGGGTTGCATGTGGTTGCAGGGAGCTGGTGGCTGGGGTTGGAGCTGTCTGGGGTCTCCCCTGGGCAAGACGTCCAAGGTGGCCTTTTCATTCACATGCCTGGCATCTGGCCAGGCAGCTGGAGCAGCCACAGGCTCTCTGAACCCTCCCTGCCCGGGTGCCCTGGTGGCCTCCCCCAGGCTTGTGGGATGGCACTGCACACTGGTCTTAAGGTGGTCAGACTTCTCCTATGCTGGTGGCTTCCCTGAAGGAAGCATGCAGGAAACCAACAAAAGCTTACTTCTCACCAAGCCTGGGAGTCCTCGGTGTCCCTTCTGCTGCACGCGGTTGGGTATAAGTGAGTCACAGAGCCAGCCTAGATACACAAGTGTCCAGAGCCTGCCACCAGCACTGATCCGCCAGCCCCCACCCCCCCAGGCTGTCGTGAAGACAGGAAGCTGGGGTACATGAAAGCCCTCAGTGTAAATCAACAGAGACATGAGGCTGTTGTTCCAAGTCCATCCCTTCTTGCTGCCATGGGCCAGGCAAGCCTCCTTTCTGCCCTGCAGTGCAGCCCCTCTGCCTGCCATCTCCCTGTCCAACATGTCCTTCGGAAGTAGTGCAGCATGGCTCCCTGTCTCCGTGACTGGCTTCCTTTCCACAGTCATCCATCTCAGGGTCTGTGCTGTGCTGCGAGAACCAACGGCGTTAATCCCTTACCGTGTTGGACTCGAAACTGGCCCAGAGGACAGCAGTCGCAGCAGGAAAGCCACTGTAACCCACAGGTCAGAGTGCTCTTTTTTCTTTTTCCAGCAGAATCTGTTGTCAAACATCTACTGCACACTACAGTCTCTGTGTAGCTGTTTATTGTTTTTCTCCCTGACAAGCTTTTTTTCCCTAAAGGCAGTGGCTGTATTCCTGCTGTGTTCTCAGCAGCTAGTGCAGGGCGTCACACAAAGGACATGCTCAGTATTTGTTGAATGAATGAATGAACAAGTAGGCAAAACAACCAGTGAGTGACAGTAATATCACTGAATTGTAAGTAGAGCTCCTTAGAAACAGACACTGTCTCTCTCTCCCTCTCTTTTACTCTCTCTCTCTTCCTCTCTCTCCCTCCCTCTTTCCTTTTTGAGACAGTGTTTCTTTATGTAGTTGAGGCTCACCTTGAAGTATGTAGCCCAGTCTGGCCTCAAATTCACAACAATCCTCCTGCCTCAGCCTCCTGAGTACTTGGGTTACAGGCCTGTCAGACACTGTCTCTTTTTTCACCTTTCATATCTAGCCCAGAGCCTGGCATGCAGAAGGCACTCAGGAAGTGTTGGTAAAGAAGCATATAGACTCTGCACGGAGTTACACCCCAATGAGCATAAAATGCTGGACTGGACTGGACCACTGCCATGGGACAGGAAATGTGTACAGTGCCAGCAGAGAGCTAGAATGTGGGCTTCTCTCCCGCAAGTGGCTCTTCTGGCTGTGCGACCTCAGGCAAGTTCCTCCCTAGTCCTGGAGGCTTCTCTGCAATGGTTAGACGGTGAGCTGTGCCTCCTCCTCCTTGAGCTGGACGTGGAGAGAAGCCCCAGACAAGGGGGTAGAGGGTGCGTCCCATGGTGACCCAGGCTCATCGTCTTACAAACCTGCACTTTTCCCGTTGCTGCTGAGGCACAGGGGTCGTAAGCAGTTCGCAGCAGTTGAAAGCGCCCATTTGGGGAGCAGAAGCTAACGTTTCCTGAGCAACTACTGTGTTCCAGGGCTATTCTCAGTGAAAGGCCAACAAACTTCAGGCCACTGGCCAAACTGATCTTGTATGGTCCACGAGTGAATTTTTTTTACACTTTAAAATAATTCCATATATGCAATCCTCCCACATTTGGTTCTTACCCTGTAAATCAAAACTATCTGGCCTCGTATAAAAAGTGTGCTAGCTCCTGTTCTAAGTCTTTAACATAGATTAAGCCCTCGTCCTGACAATGACCCTGTAAAGTAGGTTACTGTTACCATCCCCACTTTATTGATGAGCAAACAGAGGTGTGGAGAGGTTATGAGATTTACTGAGGTCAGATAGGTAGTACATGGAGAGGGTAGGATTGGAACTCAGGCAGGGGACTTCTGAGCGCCTTCTGAAGACCAAACAGCCTCAGTTTCTCACTGGCCGGCAGTGTGGCCGTGGACAAATGACTTCATTGTGCTTGGCTAAGGCGGGAAGGCAAAGACTCCATCAGAGGGCTCATTGTCTCAGCTGAGGCAGAGAACGTTACTGAAATGAATAAACTCTAGGGAGCCTGTGATACTCCCGGTGGGAACTGTGCAAAATTGAGTGTTTATGACAGTGGCATTGATTTGAAAAGAAAATCTAACTTCCTCGGAAATGGATCCCAGAACCCCAAACAGATTCCCTGCTGGGCTTGTCTTCCTGGAAGGCACGGTTGTCTGCCTAGGTCATTTTGTTGGTCATTTTCTTATCGCTTTTCTACCCAAATGTTATCTACTAGGTGGGGTTTCACCGCCAGCTCAAAATAGTCAGAGTTGAAAACAGTGACACAAAACAGACAAACCTAAGAGCAAGTTATGCTTTTCTACCAATGTATTCTGCAAGCCCAAGTAAATAATCTATATTAGTGGGGAGGATGGGGGCTGAGGTTTACAGCCCTTCACTATAACTATTCATGCTTCTGTATCAGCACTGGTGCACTGAGCCGCCCCCTCGCCAAAGGTGGTAGTTGTGTGGACTGCGAGCTTTTCGGTTAGCTGCTGGGTTCTACCTCCCTGTGTTCCCTCAGTCTAGCGCAGGCCTGGCATGTGGTGGGCAACCAGTAGAGGCTGCCGAGGAGGATGGATGAGTACATGCTTGAATCCAGTGAATGGGTGGGAAGGGTGGTTCAGGATGCTGAGTGCCCTAGTTCTGTTGGCTCCTGGTTGCCTTCCAATGGGCAGCCGCCCATGGCTTTGGGGAAACTGGTGAGGACAGCCCATGTTCTCAGCAGTTGTGGTTTGAAAGGTTACAGTTGTTCTACTAACACAGCCAGGACTTCTCAGATGAATCCAAAGAAATGAATCCAATTTCTTGCATCCCACTGAGGCCAGAGGAACAATGGAAATTTTTTTGCCCTTTGTCTTGGATCCATACATCCCAGAATTAGAAAACAATGGAGTCTCTTCTTTCTAGCCTGCTTCATTCTTTCTAGACTTCTGTACTTCTCCTCTCTCCCACTCTCCCTGCCTCCACTTGTCTCCAGTGTCTAGTGACTCACAAGCATAGAGGACAGGAGAGGAGTCCAGCTCCTCAGCTCACGCGACCAGGGACTTCAGGGCAGGAGGAGTAGGAGGGTCTTCCAGGTGCCTTTTGGCTGGAGTTTCCCTTGTTTAAAGGAAGAATAACAAAAACTACCTTGTCTAAGGGTCACGAAGCTAGAGGTGCACTGTGATGCTGGCCCATAACAGGCTCTCTTGAAGGTGCGTGAAAGTAGTGTTCAGGAGCCATCTGCTCCTGGGAAAGCTGAGAAAAGACAGGTAGGGGCAGTTAGGACTCCTCCCCATTCCTGGGCTGAGCAGGGAGAGGTGAGGAAGCAGAAGGCAGCGTGAGGCCTTCGCTTTCCCAGCATCCTGGGCTGCATCTCCCCAACCGCCTGGTCTCGTCTAATGACGTCATTTGCTGGCCTGGGCCACTGGTGGAAACAATGCCTGCCACAATCCAGTTGTGAGGCAGGCACAGGAGGAGGGATGAGGAATTAGGGGAAGTTTTATCTGGAGAGATTTGTGGGGAGGGGTAGGGAGAGAGCAGAAGGAAGGAGTTGGGGGACAGGAGAGTGGTCATCAATACCAGAGAAGCCAGTGAGGAAAGATGAAAACTACTTATTCTTCATTGCTCTAAGGGCAGACACTCAGGTCAGCTGTGACAGTTACAGGGGCACAGAACCTCCCTGGGGACCATGACGTGCTTGGGGTCAGCATGGGCTGGCTGGTGGAGAGGGAAGGATGTGGGTCACCAGAGGTAGCATATGAGCAGCTCCATGGGGCTTGGAGCAGGGAAACCCCTCTCTGGGTGGTAGCCTGGAATATACGTCTGCTAAGATCTCTCTCCCTCACCTTAAGGAACAGCACCCTGGCAGGACAGCCGAGAAGGCTGGCTTGGCAGGCGGTAGCAGAGACCTAAAATGGCTTGTCACCTACCTTACTCTACCTCACTTGTGCTAGAAGTGCTCAGAAGTAGCACATACCTGTGCAGCCCTCTCTACATATTACTTGGCTGCCCAGGGACAGGCAGTGCCCCTGTGACTCATCCGTGTGGGTTCCAGCAATGTGGCTGCCTTGGGCATGCCGCGACAGGATTTCCCAGTCTCTCCTCATCTGTTGCCAGATCCCTCTGGAAACTGCAGAGTTACTGGTTGTTTATATCCCACACACACACTTGGATAAGAAACTGGCTCCCCTGAAGGGAGAAACCAGGCAGAAAGGAGATCCACGCACACATGGTTGGTTGCAACTCATGACAAAGAACTCATGAAGAGAAGGATGAGGACAGGTGATACTGCAGTGAAACCATGACACATTGTCAGGTGCAGTCACACTCACTTTTCAAATCCAAATGAACTACGAAACCCAGCAGGACCAGAGACCTCACATTAGCCTCTCCTATAAAACTAGAGCAGGACCCCACCCAAACAAATAAGCACAAACAGAAACCTGTGTCTTCCCAGAAACATGAGAAGACCAGACATTCCCCGAGTAGCCAGGGCCCACGCCACACCCAGTGTGTCATCCTAACACTGAAAATGTGTCCCCAGAACAGAGTTCAAGTCCCTTCTGGACTGATCACTAGCTCTGTGACCCAAAGCCGCAGCTCCCAGCTCAGGTGAACGGGGACAAGAGTAATTACTCTGTAGAGTAGCTGGGGGGATTTATAACATGATGAACAATAATGGGAATCTATAGTAATAACAGAAATTATGAAAATGGAAAAAGGACAAGTAGAAGTAAAATAGAAACTTAATCCTCAAATACTTCTAAAACTTGCTTTGTGGGATTGACTTAACATAAAAATTGTTTACTAGAAACGTTGTGGGCAAACAAGAAAAGATAAATAGGAAATAGGGAGATTGATCTTTCTCAAAAGGGAAGGGCATTGAGGGATGAAGGTGGGAGGAAGGGGAGGGAAAGAGGAAGAAAAAAGGGATATGTGTTATGTACATGCACCAGCTCCTCACAAGGGGTGTGATTGTTATGTATTGCACACATGTACTAATAAATAAATAAAAACACACAGTGCACTCATCCCCTGGCTCTTTGGAATTCTAATGCTTAGCAGTACCTGAGCTATGTGTTTAAAGAAATGAGACATTAAAGACACATCGGTATACCCCAGTCTCTGTACACCTCCTCCCCAAACCCAACTCTAGGCTGACTTCTTCTTGGGCTCTCCTTCCTCCATCCTAACAGTCACACAGCCAACTTCCCTCTGTGTACTTCCTGCTTCCAGCCTGAAGATTTATTTACTTGTTTCCTCCCTGAGGCGGGAGACCCTGCCCGGCCTTCCACCACGGCCAGCTGTCTCAGAAGATGCTCCTTATTGAGGCTCGAGCTGACAGTAGTCAGGCCGGAGAAGAGTGAAGAGTGTTCCCACCGATGGGCAGCCTGGCGGACCACAACACCACTGGGTCCTCACACCTCTGAAAGGTAACCATGTTCCATGTTTTGGAAAGAGAGAAACCAAGAAGAAGGATCTGCCCTGGGTCCAGGGCTAATTAAGTGGCAGCACAGAATTTAAACGCAGGCTGTGTCCTTGCAGCAGATGGAGGAAGCAGGACCCTTTCCACTGCAATGTTTAAGGAACTGATAGTTAGTGACCCTGAGGTCCTAGGATTTTCAGGTGTGGACTCACAGCTGTGCCCTCCACAATCAGCTTTCTATTCATTCTTCATGGAATCTTAATTTTCAAAAGACCTTGTATAAGCAAGGGCAAGAAGCAAAAAGGAAAGAATGCCCAGGAATGTGGGATGGGAGTTTAACCTCTCGCATCCCACTCTCAGTTCCATCTTTGCTAATTTCTATGCATGAGGAGGTGCAGTCAGGAGACCTGGATTCTAGACATGACCTCAGCACTTACAAGCATGTGACTATAAGGAAGCAGGTTCTTCCTTCCCTTCCTAAAGCCTGTTTCCACATCCATGAGATAACAGCAATAATATCTTCCTTGCCTGCACCCCAGGGTTGTTGCAAGGACCCCAGCAGATAATGGGAGGACAGTAAACATGCCAACACACCCTCTGCATCTAGACAACCAGTGTGCTCCCAAGTCTTGGAAGTCGGAAAGGCGGGGCTCAGTAGCTGTCCTCCACAGCACAGAGCTCTGTGGACTTGACCTTCAGCAGTCCCCATGATCACCCGCTTTGTGAAGGACCCTTTAATGACCTTTCAACAGCCTCACAACCCTGATAATAGCTGAAATTATTCTACTTAGTACATGCCCAATACTATGTTGAGTATTTTGTACTTGTTTTTAACCTTGAATCATTAAAATAATTCTGGATGGTAAGTGTTGGTTTATAAACTAATGATACACAGTTTTACTTTTTGTGTTTGCTTTTTTATATGTTAGGTTCACAGGTTGATTTTAGTTTTATATCAAGAAAAACGAGAATCACAGAGTTTATAAAACAGAGCACTAGAATAGCTGATGTGTGGTGGGGTGAGTTCTTAATAACAAGGTGAGAAATTCTTTTCAGACATTGGGAAAGGCAGGCATTATTATACGTGTTTTACAATGAAGGAAACTGATGATCAGAGTGGTAATAATCTAGCCAAAACCACACAGGCAGTGAGTAGTCTGAGGCCAGAATTAGAGCCTAAATCTTTGTGGATTCCATGTCTGTTTAGAATCCTTGGCTGTGCCTGGCCTCATCATACCATGTGCCTTCTCCCTGTGTCTTCCCCAAAACTGGGTGTCAGACAGGTGGGCAAGGGGAGGGATGGGGATTGGTAGCCTGGACAGGCATGAGCCTTAGAGCAGGAAGTGCCAGGATGGTCTGTGTGATCATTCCGGGGAGGGTATCAATCCCGTAATACCCAGCAGTGACTCCAGTACACATTACCTCAGTGTCTACCCCTCAGGAACACTTGACAAGCTTGAGTGAGTGGAATGCCTTTATGGAATGTTTTAAAAACAGTAAAAAGAGCAACCCACTTTCAGGGGTCCCTTCTGTCCCCTCAGACAGTTTTTTTTCTGTCAGTAAATTCTTCCTACTCTTAAAAAAAGGTAAAAAAAAATGTAAAGAAATGAAACAAATACATGATTTATTTTGAACAGGGCAGGAAATGGGGAAAAACACAACAGAAAATTAGCCAAGGCTGCATTTATGTGATGTACTTATCCTGGGTTTTATGTGGGAAAGCCTAGCAGAACCACAGAAATTAAGGCAGGAGTTGAGGGAGAGGCTGGGGGGTCGCATTTGGGTTCAGTCCATCTTCCTAGTACCTAACTGCGGCTTGGGCCCCAAGAATGTAGGGCTTTGGGCAGTGTCCCCTGGCTGAAGGTCAACACCTCCTGACACACAGGCCCTGCCCCCAGAGCCCTCCCCCATCCAATGTTCCTTTCCAGTCTGGGATCCTGTGGAAGGACAGCCAGAGGGCTCCTCCAGTGCCAGAGGCTTGTAGCTACCTAGTCAATCTTGGAAAAGTGAGAAGACAAGAGAGAGATTTTTTGTTTGTTTGTTTGTTTTGTTTTTTGTTTTTCTCCGGTACCGGGAACCGAACTCACGACCTTGCGCTTGCCAGGCAGACGCTTTGCCGCTGAGCTAAATCCCCAGCCCCCAAGAGAGAGATTTTAAAAATAAAAATGCAATCTAATATTTTTAGAGTCTTGGAGTCTATAAAGCTTTGGGATGTACTGCTTCTTCTAGTTAGCTTGGAGTCTCAAGATAAACTACGAAGTAGAGACTCTATTACACCCTGTTTATTGATGGGGGACAGGAGCCCATGGAAGGTAGTGTATACTGATCCTCATCCATAGAAAATTAGAGAAGCACAGGGAAGAGGCAAAGTCCTGGGTGCAGCACAGAATGAGGTCCTCCTCACCAGGGAGGTGACCATGGACCTGAGCAGAAAAATTATGCACAAAATAGGTAAAGAAGGGAGACTCCAGGCAGATGACTTTGCAAAGAGTTGAGATCCCTAGGTAAGCTGGAGAGGTCCACAGGAGCAAGATGACCACAGGGACAATGACAGCAGCCCACACCTATATTTTCCTTATTATATGCAGATACCGTCAAAACACTCTTCTAAGCAGTAGTCTTCATTAATTCTCACACTTTTCTTGTAAGGTGAATGCTTTTTACAGATGAGGAAACTGAGGCCCAAAAGAAGTAGCTTGCTTCTAAGGTTGTATAACGATCTTGTGTTACTTTAAGAAGGATGAATTTCATTCTGAGAGCCAGGAATGTGCGCGCGCGCGCGCTCACACACACACACACACACACACACACACACACACACACGCAGAGCTGGTAGGGCCCTGGCATTGGTGGGTAAGAAACTGTCTCTCACAGACATGCCCCTCTACTTCCTCTACCTATAGGGCCAAAATCATACACTTCCATCTGCGTACCTGCCTTAAGAATTGCTGGAAAATTAATGAGGTAGAGCCCTGGGTCTCCTTCATGTGCCAAACAACATCCTTGTACTACTGTGGTGCACATTAAAAGCTGAGCTATAAAATGTGCTTTGGCAGAGGACCTGGGAATAATTATAGCTTGCTAATTATTGTTAATTTTACCACAGCTTTGGAACTCTGAACTTTCTCAGTGACTCAAAAAGAGATTGCAACCCCTCTGTCCTACTAAAGGGGCCACACAATGGCAGACCAGCAATTTTTCACCGGTCTCATTTTTTCTTGTGCCACTCACATGGGTCCAGAGAAGAAAAAGCAGTCATTTCCTCTCTTACAATTACACTGTACACAGAACCCCATACAGTCTTGCTGGCTCTTTCAAATTTGTTTTTCATCTCTGTCTACTAAGCAGACATAAATGCTGTGTGTGTGTGTGTGTGTGTGTGTGGTATGTGTGTGTAGAAAAGAAGTGTTTAACATAGATTTCATACACTGAACACCAGGACATCTAGGTTGTACCCGTGATATGCTAACAGAACCGCTCGCTAACTTTTCTTCAGAGTCCCCTACAGGCAGAGGGCTGAGACCCCTTCGGGAATCTGAAGGGGCAGCGCTAGGGGAGCTCAGGTTCCCGGCGCACCTGCAAGACCCATCAACCGCGCAGGAGAGCCGCCTGGCCCGGGATAAGCGTGAGGCCCAGATAATGTAGGCTCGGGAAACATCTGCTATGAGGAGGGCGGCGGGGGACGAAGAGGGGAGTGGAGGAGCTCGGAGAAGGGGCTTCAACATGCGGCGAGGGGGAGAGAGTCAGGGGCTGCGGAGAAACTCGCCCCCGTGCGGGCGGGCGAGGAGGGGCGTGGCGGGGCCGGGCGGGGTGCTCGGTATCGGCGTCGCTGGGCACTCGGTCGGAGGAGGCGGGGCAGCGTCCCCGGCCCAGCCTATCGCGGGCGGCGTAGGGCAGGCTGCGCCCTCGTAGGATTGGGCGTGGGGGTGGCACCGAATTCCCCGGGCACGTCGCGGGGCCGGGCGGGTCGAGGGCATAAGAGCACGGGTGCGGCTGGCGCCAGACTCCCCAGCCCGCAGCATGGCCCGGCGTGGCGGCCTCACGCCGCTCCTGGCGCTCCTGGCGCTCCTGGCGCTGTCCGCGGCGCCGCGTCCGGCGGGCGCGCAGCACAACTGCACGTGCGCCACCAACAAGCTGAGCGTCTGCGGCCCCGGCGGCCCGGGCGGCAGCTGCCAGTGCCGCGCGCTGGGCTCGGGCGTGCTGCTCGACTGCTCCACGCTCACCGCCAAGTGCCTCCTGCTGCAGGCCCGCGCGCGCGCTCCCCCGCGGGGCCGCTCGCTGGTGTCGCCCGGGCCGCTGGCGATCGTGGACAACGACGGCTTCTACGACCCCGAGTGCGACAGCGAGGGCCGCTTCAAGGCTCTCCAGTGCAACGGGACGTCGGTGTGCTGGTGCGTGAACTCGGTGGGCGTGCGCCGCACCGACAAGGGCGACCGCGGGCTGCACTGCCCCGGCGTGGTGCGCACGCACCGCATCCTCATCCACCTGCGCCACAGCCCTGCCGCCGAGCTCAACCACTCCTTCCTGGACGCCGAGCTGCGGCAGCTGTTCCGCCAGCGCTACGGCCTGCGCGCCGCCTCCCTGCACGCTGTGCGCTACGCCGCGCCCACCATCCAAATCGAGCTGCGGCAGAACGCGTCGCAGAAGGCGCCCGGCGACGTGGACATCGGCGATGCCGCGTACTACTTCGAGCGCGACGTCAAGGGCGAGTCGCTGTTTCCCGGCCACCGCGGCTCGGGCGTGCCAGTGCCCGGGGGGCCCCTGCCCGTGGAACACACGCTTATCTACTACCTGGACGAGGAGCCCCCCGAGTTCACCATGCGGCGCCTGACGGCAGGCATCATTGCCGTCATCGCGGTGGTCTCGGTGGCTGTGGTCGCCGGCGTGGTCGTCCTGGTGATCACCAACTGGAAGAGATCGGGGAAGTACAAGAAAGTGGAGATCAAGGAGTTGGGGGAGTTGAGAAGTGAGCCAAGCTTGTAGGTACCCGGTGGGGCACGGACGGGTGGGGAAGCAGACGCCGCAGCATCCCAGGCCACGGGGAGCACCTGCTTCCTTCTCGGCTGGAAGGAGGCAGTTCTCCTCTCAAGCCCCCGCCGCCCTCGCCAGCTCCCCACTGGGCAGGTTTGATGGATCCGGGTCTCAGCGGCACCTATTTTTGACTTACACCGTGAAGGACAAACTTCTAAAAGTCCTTCTCTTTGGGTCCAAAGTCAAGAAACAGGACTGAGTTAGGGAAGGATGGTGCAGGGACAGCTATAAGAAGCAGGTTTCTGACAACCCAGCGTCCTTGGCAAGTGACGGGGCTCGATCTTCGAGGCTGTCGTGGGTTTAGATGGATAGGGCGCTGGTGCTGCCTTAGATTAGGTGATTTGATGAGCTCTCCCGAATCAGGGCCTTCTCTGGGAAAAGAGGAGCTCGGTATTGGGGAGCTGGTGTCGGAGGCCTGTCTACCATCTTTCACGTTTCCCACGGTGTACTTATCACCTAGAAAGAATCCTGTCTCCCTGCCTGAATACATTCTAGGTATCTTTGTGGTCTCGCTGCTCAGCAGAGTCGCCTCCTTAGCTCGCCCTGATTATGGCTGATAACAGTAATGTTTTCTTTTGTAAAATGTTTGTACATATGTCGACTTTGATAATGCTACTGTGATTTTTTAAAAACATGAATTTAATAAAATATGGGGGATGGAGTTTGTGCAAAACCTCCAGAGTTACACCATTTTGGTCTCCTCTGTCTAATTTCCACAAGCCCCGCCCCCCGATTCTAGCACTCTTTCAGAACTGACCATTTCATATGGACGCTCTGGTGTTTCCTAAACCATCCTGACTGCTGAAAATGCTGTTCTGCTAAGATTCTTTGGAAACCTCCTTCAGACTGCAGGGGGTGGGCCTGAGGGAGGAGACAAGGAGACAAGAACCAACTGCCAGCACCTGGGGGGTCAGGCACTTTGGCTATCCCCAGCAGGGCTCCTCACTGGTGGAGAGAACAGCTAGGGAATTTGTTTCCCAAGATGGTTCTCTTTCAACTTTAAATTGCTGCACTAGTTCCAGGCTGTGACTCCCTGTCCTTTCTAGCACCCAGGGTTGGAAAGGTACTTTCTTATGTATAATGTTTGAGACACCAACTTGCTGGAAACAGTAGAGTGTTGATAAGACCTGAGTTCAAATCTTGTTTGGTTGGCTAGGAAGTCACCTGACTCCCCTTTTTCTTCATCTGTTAAATGAAAGTGCAAATCCCTCTGTCTCACTGTGGTGGAGATGAAATGAAGTAATTGAGATGTGAACAGTCTGGGCAATTTCTGAGAGTTTAGTACACTGAAAATTTTCTCTGTTCTGAATTGTATCCCTGACACACCACAGAACACAGGTCTGAAGAGGTTGACCAAACGCATGATCACAGGTCCTCTGCATGCCAAAGCCAGGGTTCACAGCACTGGCTTTGACTTCCCAGCCCAGGTGTCTGTCAGGCACGAGCAAGCGGAGACGCCTTTCTTGCTCATTTCCTCCAAGCCCCTCATGCCGTTATTTATTTATTTATTTATTTATTTTTTATTTTAAAGATAAAAGGAGGGAAACATTAACAGACATACAACATTTTACAACATATTGCAAGCACAGTACAGACAATACACAGTTACAAACAAAGTGGTAGGGAATTAACAATGGTTGTTGTATTACATATTGATATCTTCAAAGTGGCTTCTCATGAAAACAGATAGAGACATGCAACACTGGTCAACCAAAGACTCATTGACAATTTCTTTCAGCATAGAAATTGCCTGTGCTGCAGATGAGACTCCTGCACTGGCTACCTGCAGGGCTTTTTAGCCTCCGCCTCCAACATCTGCCTCCCTCCCAACTCCCTCTGCTCTGCTTTGCCCTTCTGTCTCTGCCTTGGAAGGAACGTGAGAAGCAGGTATGGCCACTGCAGCAGGTCCCAGCTTGTCTTCTGAGTCGGCAGGAGGTTCAACAGGTTTCACTGTGTAAGTTACCAGGGCTTTCTCCATTCTTGCTTTTTCCTTCATTGGGGGAATTTGTGAAATCACCCATCCCCCACCACCACTTACGTAGTTTTTTCCTTATCTGTCCAAGTAGAATGTTACAGCTAGAAAGGCCGTATACTCCAACACACACTCCTTCTACAGATGAAGAAGGTGAAGCCCAGATGGAAGGGATTTGCCCAAACCAGGCAGAGAATGGCTGAGCTGCCTAAGAACTAAAACCTGGCTCTAGGTAGCTTTTCCTTCCACCGTCTCCCTGGGGAGTCTCCTCCTTACTTATTTTTGGGTTAATGCTGTTCTTAAATTCTGTCTATTCTTTACCTTTTGAATGTCACTTACAGGAGGGAGATACTTTGACTAAATGTAAAGTGGACGAGCTTTGAAGTTCCCTGGCTGTGGTTTTCCTACCTAGAAAACAGGCACAGTTTTATCTTAAGATGCTGTACTTTAAAGATCAGACAGAAGATCTAAAAAGATTTACTAGGTATTCAGCGAGTGATCACTCTTGGTTGAACTATAACATGTTACCTAAGAACCTGAGGAAACATTAGTAGCACTGGTTGGACTCTTCCCATGGAATGTGAACAGAATGTGCGCCCTGTTTTTCACCAGGGCATCTGCACCCTGGACTCGTGCTTTGAGAGCATTGAAGGTGACCCTGCAAGCCACCCACTGTGTCTTGAGGACATGGACACCCGCTGTGCCCAGTCTGCCCCACAGCACACCGATCTTCTTACCTTTCTTTTTAAACTACAGGTTGAGCGGCACTGTGGTGAAAATCTAAAATCCCAAATGCTCCAAATTCCGAAACTTTCTGAGTGTTGACCTGGCATCACAAGTGGAAATTTCCACACCCGACTTCATGTGACATGTCATGGTCAAAATGCAGAAGCACTGAAAACTGTGTAAACTTGCCTCCAGGCTGGTTATAAGGCATATGTAAAACCTAAATGAATCTCATGTTTAGGCTAGTCTCATCTCCAGGATATCTCACTATATACAAGTGTTTCAAAATCCTCCCAAATGAAAAACCTGAAATTCTGTTCTGGTCCTAAGCATATTGGATAGGAGATTCTGCCTGTAGTTTGGTATTACTGGGTCTCTGTAACAATGTTTCATTTTATTTTAATTTACTCTTTTACCCTAATTGGTCTGAGTGACTATATTGTTCCTGTAAGGAGGAAATGAGAGACTGAGAAGTTCAATGGTTGTTGTTGAAAGTCACACATCAGATGGGTGGCATGCTGGGGTCAGAACTGAGGTGAACTGTCCTTCTTACCCATGGTCTCATCACTGGACTGAAAGGGACTGCCTGATTGTCATTTATGAGATAGCAGGCCAGGATGTATTTGTTTTCTCTTGCTGCTCTAACAAATTGCCATAAACTTAGCAGCGTAAACAACACACCTTGGTTATCTCCCAAGTCCAGCACAGGTCTCACTGGGTTAAAACCAGATGTCAGCAGGGCTTGATTCTTTTTGGAGGGAAGAGGGGAGAACGTTTCAGATATGGGAGCAAGAGCTGCATGTTCTTGCTGGCCAGAAACTGAGGGCTTTTCTTGTTGTGCAGAGGTGGCCCACGTCCTCCCTTCATCTTCAGAGCCAGGAAAGCAGTAACTCTGTCTTCCTCACCCCTCTGCTTTTGTCCCATCTCTTTCTGACCACAGCTAGGAAAGTCTCCCCATTTGTGAGGGCTCTTTTTATTAGAATGAGTCCACCAAGATAATTTAGGTTGAGACGGTTCTGTGTCAAAGTCTCCAGCTTAACCATATGTGCAGAGTCCCTTTGCCATGTTGGATGATGTGTTCACTCACAGGTTCTGGGATTGACATGGATATCTTTCATAAGGGAGAGCACTATTCTGTCTATAACAGAGGATGATTCTGGATCCATGCTCTTAAGCAGTATGTTATACTGCTTCTGTGAAAATGCTAGGCAAAGTCGATTTTTCTATTTAGTCATTGCTATCTATCTATTGAATGTACCCTCCTCTGACTCATATGTTGATACCCCACAATGTGGTGGTATTAGTGGGTGGGGTTAGGGCCCTTGTAACAGAGGCCCTAGCTAGACCAGTGCCTCTGTCACCATGTGAGAACACAGCAAAAAGATGGTCATCTATGCAGCAGACCTCATGAGACAATCTATGGGCCTCTTGATCTTGAACTTCTTAGCCTTGAGAGCTCTACTAAATGCATTTCTGTTGTTTATAAGCCACCCAGTCCAAATAGATTTGTTACAGTTACAAGAGAGAGATGTTTCCTGTACAGCTCTCTCCTCTGTTCCCCTTTTTAAACACATCTTTTCAAGGAGGAAAATGACCTCCAGGAAGAATTATTCATATATTTCATACATAGGGTCATCTAGGATGTAGGTACGTAGTAAGCACTCAGGAGGGGAGTGTTGAATTCAGCTAGTGTCAAAGGTTGCCAGTGACTGAGCACAGCACATGTCCTATCACTGTCTTCATTATCTCACACATTTCCAGCAGCCCCACAGATGTGAGGTACATGCTGTCATTCCTGCTTTACTGATGAGGAAATAAAGCATTAAATAAGAAGTCACATGGCTGATAATGAATACGGTTTGAGTTCAAATCCAGGGATGCCCTCTTCCAGAGACTCTGCTTTTACTACCACAGCCTGCCACATGCAGGGCACAGTCTGTTATCAGATGCAGGATCGAGGGGAGTTTGCAGATTCTTTGTGTCATGAAAAAATATCTGAGCAGGACATTCCGGAAGAGCAGCAAGAGTAAGATTTATTAAAAAGGGCAACAATAGCAAGCAAAACAGGAATAACCATAGGGTACTGATCAGAAGTAAGTGGAGGGAAGAGAGTGACTCCCGCAGCTCCAGTGTTTCTAACTGTACTATTACCAGGATCACTGATGAATCTGTCTATGTCCCTCTGTGACACATTATTCCCAGGGACACCTCAGCACTTCCTGGTGGGGCCTTCTTAGGGTTCCTCTTACAGGATTTCCTACTTCACTCCTTGATGCTGCTGGTTTATCCCACAGTAGCACAAAGATGCCCTTTCTCTCAATTTTCACACAAGGTGGGAATGGGCCAGTGAGAAAAGCTCATGGTCCCAACAGGGGCAGCTACTGGGTCTTCTAAGGTCCTTGGATTATGGAAGGATTACAGGTGCAGATTAATAAGAGTTATGGCACACTTGCATAGTTGACTTGAACTAAAAATCTGGGTATAAGGGCAAGAAGGGATTGATTTATTCAACAGCCATCATCTGTAAAATAAGTGTAATATGAGAATTAGTCAGATTACAGCAGGGGTCTGAATTGGGTTGAAATTGGGGTTAGGGCCCTTGTAACAGAAATTCATGCCCCCAGAATTCATGCCCGCTATGACCCATGAGTGTGCCCTTATTTGGAAATAGCATCTTTGCAGATGTAATTAAATAAAGATGAGGTTATACTGGATTAGGGTGGCTCAGTCCAGTGGCTGGTATCCTCCTAAGAAGGGGATTTTGACACATGGACACACTCAGGGAGACAGCCACAGAAGGGAGCAAAGACTGCAATTAATCTATGTCCCAGGTAGAGGAACACCAAAGATTGTCAGTAACTCCCAGAGGGAAAAAGGTAGAAGAAAGAAATTTTTGCCCAGAGCTTCAGAGAAAACACGGTCATACTGACACCTTGATTCTGGTTTGCAGCCTCCAAACCCATAAGAAATTAATCTCTGTTGTTTTAATCCACCAAATTTATGACCTGATATTGCAGCCTCAGGAACATAACACAATGTCCAGTCTCCTGCCAAGCGAGCCTTCCTCTGTCTCACCACCAGCCTCATGAAGTCCAAACCACTTTCCTCTGAACGCTTTTACAAAGCAACCCAGTGTCTTTAGCCTTTACAGGCACTGGCCTCGAAGCACATCCCAGGCCCATCCTTGGCTCATCGAAGTTTCCTCTTCTTCTCTAGCAGGCTCTTCAAAGGGTGAAGCCTGAAGTAAAATAGACCAAAGTGAGACAGTAGGAATTATCCACTGATAAAAATTATTCCATTCCACTCAAAGTTTTTAAAAAAAGAGAAAGGGGGAAAAAAAAAGAAAGGAAAGTAGTTCCAGTCAGTTTGGATGCAAAGCAGCAAAATTTGCATTTAAAGTAACAAATCTGTTCCCATTTTTGCATATTGTGCTAAAACTCTGTTTTCCTTGCTTATTGCTTTATATCTATTCTACTCATAAATTATCTAAATATGTTCTATGTTGCTTTTCCTTAAGAAACCTTCGTTAAGTTTTAAGTAGCTTTTTTTTCTTCCTTTTGCTTCTGAATATACTTTGAGTGGTAAGTTATGGAGAGAAATCCAACTCCTAGAACTGTTGTTATTATGTAGATAATAGTTGCCTCTGCTTCCAGCTTTTAAGTTCCATAAGGGCATAGTCCCTATCAGCCAGGATTCTTGATTATAATAGAAACAGATTCTGGCTAACTTAAGCATAAGTAAAACTTATTGAAGGATTTCAGGTACATTCGCACAATCAACAGGAAGGCTAGAAACCAGACACAGAAAATGACCAGCAACTAAAGTGGGCTGTGCAGCAGGGAACATGACCGAGGTCAGGCTGTGGGGCAATCTATTGGGGATTCTCACTGGCAGATGCTTGGCACCTGTGGGACAACTGTGCTGCTGTGAGCAATTTCTCAAGTCGCCTGAGTTACCACTTTGTGTTGTCAAGATCAGTATCCCAGGCAAGAGAGTTCAGTTGGCCGGGTCAGCTCACACACCTGTGTCTCACCTGCCACAAAGGAAGATCAGCCGGCCTCCCATTGAGTCTCACAAAGGGTAGAAGAAGGGGAAAGCTACATTAACTAAGGAGGAAACCAGATGGGCAATACCCAAGCATTTTAGCAAGAACTATTTCAGTTCCAAGTGTTAGCAACCCAACTCAAATCAAATTAATTTAAACAAAAAAGATACTTGTTAGTTCTTGTACCTGGAAAGTGAAGGGGAGGAATTAGTTCTAGTCATAGCTGGCTCTAAGGACTCAAATAGTACAGTATCTTGGATCCCTGTTCCTTGATAGCTTTAAAAAATATTGATGCGTCATTAGAGTTTTGCAGAGGAAACAGAATAATTAAGGTATACACAGAGATATAGATACAAACGTTAGAGTCAGCTCATTAATATCCATAAAATAACTTGATGGAATTTTGGTTGAAGTTGTATTGAATGTACAGGTCCATTTGTAAAGAATTGGTATTTTGACAGTATTGAAGCTTTTTATTTATGAGCATGGAATATCTCATTTATTTAGTTCTTTGCTTTCTTTCATTAGATTTTTGTATGTTGCTTCATGTAGAACTTATACATTTTAAAATTTTTATTTCAAAACACAAAGTAGAGAGCAATGTGAAGATGGAGGTAGACTGAAGTGATACATCTACAAACCATGGGCTCCTTTGTGTTGGCTTAGTACAATAGTGGCAAACCTAAGACTTGTGTTGTTTGTTTTAAGACAGAGGATGTTAATATCTGAGTTGTTTTTCTAAACTAAAACCTCAGCATTCAGGTTTAATTGCAGTGTTGGTACTTTATGATAAATATGTGGGTTTTGGGTTGTAGTTTGGGCATTTATCTCTACAAGGTTCATCATCACTGGCTTAGTAAATTCAGCCTGAGGTATGGAGCCAGGTAACCTGGGCCTCAGGACTACTACTCAGAAGCTCTTGGATAGAGTAACATAAACACAAGGTGCTCAAATGTACATAAGGAGGTCAAAACACCAGGCCTAGTCTAGGTACACACAAGACTCTCCAGAGCTGGTGGTTTCTGTCCCGTGGTTTGAAGAGTGAATTAGCCAGGTGCTGGAAGAAAAGGCATTTGTAGCACATCCTCATGGTGTTCACTCCTATCTCCCTTCCTGTTGGTGCCTGGCCCATATTTCTGTGTATGGTGTCCAATGTGCAACTGCTAACACCTAAAACTCTTTGGTTGACATTTTCTCTGCCCAGTAGGATCCCACTTTGCCTGTGCATGTAGGAAGCTGGATGTGCCAGAGAATGAATCAACTCCAGGATAGCCTTCAGCCAGTGATTGGCAGGAGACAGTAGATAAATAGCAGAGCTTCCTCGTCCTTCAGTTGCAGAAACTTGGAGGCCAGTTTCACAGCATCCTAGTCTTCCTCAGAGGGCTTATACTCCATTTGTCCCCGTTTGTAACTAATTTGTTAATGCATCTTTCACTGGTGCTGTAGTTTAGATATTGAACATCTGCCAAATCCCGAGGGTGTTAAAGGTTTGGCCCCCAGGGTTGGGCTGTTGGGGGCAGTAGAGCC
This sequence comes from Chinchilla lanigera, assembly GCF_000276665.1. Taxonomy (NCBI): domain Eukaryota; kingdom Metazoa; phylum Chordata; class Mammalia; order Rodentia; family Chinchillidae; genus Chinchilla; species Chinchilla lanigera. The sequence continues at coordinate 1,292,366 of NW_004955464.1, forward strand.
TTTAGGAATCAGGGCTTGCAGGAGATACGTAGGTCAATGGGGGTGGGGGGGGCGTGCCCTTGAAGGGGATTGTGGAACATTTTGTTTCTTTATGTCCTGGCCATCAGTTGCGTGGGCCTTCTCTGGCCCGCACTCTCATCATGATGTACTGCTGTGCCATCACAAGCAGAAGCAACCAGGCCAATCTTAAACCTCCAAATCTGTGAACCAAAAGAAACCTTAGTTAGTTAATTAATTAATTAATTTACACTAGGGATAGAAGTGACAGCCTTGGCCCTGAACTATGTCCCCAGCTCTTTTTCATTTTCCTGTTAAATTTTGACATAGGTCTCACTGAATCAGTTTGTTGCTCAATCTGGTCTAGAACTTGAAATCTTCCTACACCAGCCTTTCAGAGTACTGGGTAAACCTTTCCTCTTTTTTAAGTTGATTTGTCTCAGATATTTGCTACAGAAATAGAAAGCTGAGTAACACAATTGGCTTTCTTCCTTCCTTATCTCACTCTGTATTCCCCAACTGGTGTATCCCGAGCACATTCCCCACTTGACATTACATGCATTTGAATTCTTGTCTTAGAGTCTCCCTTTGAGAACCCCACTATGAGCCAGTATTTTACACAGAAAAAGTGACATTTGCAAGAGCACATCAACTCTCAAAACAAACCGAAGAGATTATCCAAATTATCTGGGGATCTGCGGCCTGGTCTAGTGAATTAATGAATAAAGAATCGCCTGGGGCTTATAAACAGATGGGTACCATAGGTTAATGACCCATATTTTATTGTGGAAATTAAAGGAGTTGAGGACCTGGACGTGCTAATTTTCCTTGGAGCTCCATTTCAAAGCAGTCCCTGGCATTCAGTGTCCATAAGCACTATATTACTGAATCAGTGTAGTTGTTTGTGGCATTAAAGTTAATGTAGATTATGGACTCTGGATGATCACAATATGTCAATTTTAACGAAGGTACCATTCTAGGTAATGAGGGAAGCTGTGCATTTGTGGGATCAACACGAATATTCCATTGAATTCTGTACTTCCCATTCTGGTGCTCCATTCAATTAAATTCTAAAACTTCTCTCAAAAGTGAGGCTTTTTTTAAAAAAAGTAAAAGAATGAAAAATCTAGTACTTACTGCGCAGCAGGGTGCACTTATAATGCATGCTCAAAACACAGTTGTTGAACAGAACTGAAGGACACTGAAAGGCCAAAGATATGCCTTTCTTGGAACAGACTTTGACTACCTCATCATAATTTTTGAGAAGGAGGATTCTGCAGGCAGTGGGTTTTGTAGACTTTAATTTAGAGTTCAAGACCATGAGTTGAGTTGTTCATAACAGCAAAGCTATAGAAATGATTTATGTGTCCCTCCACAGAGGAATACTAAAGTAAGTGATGCCATATCCTTTCCATACAGCACTGTGCAGGGATTAAAATGTATTAAATTGAATATCTATCTATCATCTATCTTTTGTATCATTTTACTGTGTCTTAGTCACTTTCCTTGTTGGCACAAAATACTCAACACCTATCACTTAAAAGAGGAGAGCTTTATTTTGGTTCATAGGCAGGCTCAATAGATAAACAACAAAGTGGAAGGGTCTGCTGCCGAGGAAAGCTTCTCATGTCATGGTGGCCATAATGCAGAGAGAGAAGAAAGAAGCTAGGGAGGGAGCAATACCTCTCCAGGTCATGTTCCTGTGACCCACCTCTAATCAGGCCCTAACTCCTAACAGCAAGTCAGTTGCAGTGCCCCATAATCCAGTTACCATCCACAAGCCCACCTTTGAGCACATGAGGCTCTGGGGGGACATTCTAGATCTAAACTACAGTCTTCCACTAGCCCCTAAAAGACTCACATACATTTCTTTATGCAGAACACATTTAGTCCATCTCTAAGAGTTGCCAAAGTCTTAACAGCTTCAGTGATGCTGAAAAGTCCAAATTCAGCAAGGCAAACATTAAATCCTTAGCTCTGTCCAGCACCTGGAACAAAATTGTGCAGTCCTAATGGTTGGACATTTGCACCCCTATGGCACTGCCAATTGTAGCCTTCATGGCTGTTCTCTTGGGGTAACTTTGTTTACTGTCTACAGTGCTCCTTAGTGGACTTTCTATGTTTCTAGTATCTCTACCTTTCTGGCATTTTCACTGCACTTGCAACCTCACTCTCATGGCTTCACAAACTGTCCTTTTAGGAGCACACTCCCTGGCCTTCCAGCCCTTCTTCTGAAATCTGGATGGAAACATCCCTGACCCTACAGCTCTTATATTTTTTTTTTTGGTTTTCTCCGGTACCGGGAACTGAACTCACGACCTTGTGCTTGCCAGGCAGGCGCTTTTGCCGCTGAGCTAAATCCCCAGCCCCGCTACAGCTCTTATATATTGCATGCCCATAAAACCAGCACCATATGAATAATGCCAAGGTCTGCTACTAATTTGAGCAGCAGCCAGGCACCTTTATATTATGGTTGTAGAGGCCACAGAATGCCTAGATGGCTGAGTACTGTGAACCAGTTCTCCATGCAGCCCTTCTCAAACAGGGTGCCTTGGGAGTTTCTTTTCAAAAGTAAAGTCTTTCACTTTTGCCCCTTAGCCTGGGAATGATAAAGTCTTGCTGATTCCCAGGTTTCCCTCAAGGCGTCCTCCTATTGTCCTGATACAAACTAGTTAGCTTCATTTTAATACCAATTGTTTTAGCAACCAAGCTTTCCTAGGCCAAAACTTTGTGTATCCCACAAAGCTTTATAAAAGCTTCTTTGCCATTTGCTCTTCATTCTCATTGTAGAGCTGACTAAAAGCCTCCTACAGTACCCATGCCATAGCTTGAACATTAGGTTAGCCTTGACATTTCATTTGTCAGACTAGTTAGTATATTGTCTTTAATCTTAGTCTCCCACAAAGTCTCAGGACATAAATGAAATATAGGTAATTTTCTGCCCTAGTATAACATACGTATTCTCCAGTCCTACTGCCAGTGGAGTCCTTGTTAAACTGAAGTCTCCTGAGTCTGATCTTTACCATCTGCATTTTTGCCAGTGTTCTGAACTTGTGTGCTCTCACCAGAATCTACCATCAAGCTGAGCTCACAGCGGTTTAGGGCTTCTCCAGCCAGCATCTTCAAATCTCTCTAAATTGCCTGTGAACCAGTTCCAAAAGCTTCTAAAACAAATAGCTCACAGTAACAACAATGACCACATTTGTCTGGCACTCAGATCTTTGTCATTTTTCTCATGGCTGGGACAAAATACCTGACACCTGCAATTTAAAGGAGGAGAGGATTATTTTGGCACAGAGTTTCAGTCCATGTTCAGCAAGCTTAATGCAGAAATAGCATGGTAGGAGGTCCTCACATGAAAGAATGGTGTTCCTATCATGGCAGGCAAGATGTAGGAGGAAAAAGAAGGAACGGGAGAGGGAGATATATCTTTACAGGTCATGCCTCCAGCGGCCCACTTCTAAGTAGGCCCCACCTCCTAACAAGCAAGTCATCTATAGCCGCCCCCCTCCATGATCCAATCACCTCCCACAAGCCCCACTTCTGAGTATATGAGGCTTTGGCAGGGCATTCTAAAGCTAAAAGACAACATTCATTGAAATCACGAATTGTAACTCACAGAAAATACATATAGTATAATATTACGTTTTTTAAAACACCAAAATATACCCATATCTTTAATTGCATAAGAGGGAGACTCAGCAACAGATGGGGTGGTGAACAAGGCCATTTTTAAATTCTATCCAACTCACAGTTTCTATAATCCTAAGAAGTAAAGGTTTATAGTTCCTTTAAAATATATACTGCTTTGACCTATATAGGAAAACTGTAAAACTTTATGGAGCGACATAAAAAAAGAGACCTGGATAAAAGGAGATGCATGGCAGTGTCTTGGATAGATAGTGACCATTGTAAAGATATAAGTTTTCTCCAAAAGCAATTTAAGATTAACAGCAACAACAATAATAAATGAATTTTGGTAAGGGGAAGAAAATAGAACTAAAGATCATCTTGAAGATTAAATGTGTAAGAGGAACTTCTCTAAGATTTGGAGTCCAGACATTGGAAAATAACAACTTAGGGAAGAAAAGAAGCAGAGAGGTAGATCCCTGGGACCCAAGGAAGATATGAAAGGAAAATTGGAGCCCACAAAGTGAAAAGACAGACCACAATGCAGAAAAGGGAGAGGGCAAACCACTTTCTCCCCAGCTCCTGGCTGGTGGCATGAGAGAGGAGGATCAAATCTAAAGATATGCAGCAAGGGACGGTGGCACCAGAGGTCTCCCAGGGGAAATGCAACAGTAGCATGGAACACTGGATGCTGTGCACTACAACTGGTGAGGGACTCCAGTCCAAGCGACTGACATGTCTCCTGGAAAGGGTGCGTGGCTAGATGCCATTTTAGGGAGGGGCCAGCTGAGCCTGGGACTCAGAGCAACCATGAGTTGGCTTCATTTCAGGGCTCCCAGTGTTGAAATCCCAGAAAGACTGAGTGAGGGACAGCCACAGGAGATGTCCAGGGTCAGGGAACTGTGGTCAGGCTTGTAAGAGACACCTAGTGTTGTAGGCTGAATGACTTTGGCCCCACACCCATGACCAGAAGCCAGGATCAACCTGAACTTCTGTGGATTTGAAAATACCAGAACTGGTGCCCTGCCCTAATCCTACTACAGGTATGCTGCGATTATCCAGCATGGATCTGAGTTCTGACTGTCTCCTTCGTCTACCAGTGACAGGAGAATCACACCTTGAATCGGACACTACCGCAAAGTTGTAGACCCCAGAGGATAACCACAGGCTTGAAATCACATAGAAATTTATTTTTTCTTCTTTGCTTTTTTTGTTCATTTATTTTTGCTTTTCCATGAATGTGAGCCTTGTTTTTTAGTTTAGTATTGTTTTCTCCTTTCTTTACCTCCTACTTCCTTCATCAGCTTCCCAAGACTTGGATAATCTTCCTTTGTTCTTCAGCCTTGCTTTGAATCTCTTTCTCTTCTTTTGTTTCTCTATTTTTTCCTCTTATCCTTTTAAAACTTTGTCCCCTTTGGTCAGAATTACTCTATTGAGTGGATATTTACTGTATATAATTTTCTGATTTGTCTTAGATTTTGTTATATAAGTATAAATCTTGTATGTATGGTTAAAAATGCCAAGTTATTGTTATCACAGTTGGTCATTTTCTAGTCTATGCTTGATACTATTGTTATTATTGATTGTACTTTTTGGCATGGTGACATAATCATTGTGATCAACTGATCTTTCTTATATTCCAATATCTAGATTGTCAGGGGATGGTGTCATAAACAATGCTATAGTCCAGTGCCAGAGTACTGGGTGTTAGACCAAACAGGCATCCTTAATAGAATGAAGAGACAGGATTTTGGGACAGACTCAAAAACCACCTGTGTCTAGAAGACATCTCTGAAAAGTAGTCATTTCCTAAAGTGGTCTCCATCCTAATAATAAATCTACCTACCACAAGCAATTTACAAGCATCCATGCAGAAAACAAACAAAAAAATAGAAAATGAGAAAACAAGGAAGCAAGATGCAACCCATAACCCCCAACTCACCCAGGACAAAACAAGGGGGCATTGAGGTGGAAGAAATAAAAAACTCACCAGCTGAAATTTATGAAATGGTGGCAGTGAAGTAACAAAACAGATCAATAAGTCTCTTGACAAAAACAAAACAGAAATAATTAAAGAGATGATGACAAAAATGAAAGAAATGATCAGTGGATCTAGACTAGATAGATAGTTTCTAGAAAAAGAAGAACAAATTAAACCCAAAATGCATACAAGGAAGGAAACTGTAAATACCAAATAGAAATTAATACAATTGAGACTAAGAAAACAATATAAAGAATCAATAAATTGAAATCTTTGAAAGATTAAATAAAATAAACCACTAGCCAACTGTATAACAAAAAAGGAAAAAGACTTAAATCTGTGAAAGTAGGAAAGAATGGTTGAAGAGAGAGGAATCAGGAAAAAATATTAAGAGATATTATGCTTAGGTACAAATTCCCTATGACAAATGTGATCCATACATACAACAGATATGTACTAATAAAAAATAAAGTTAAAAAATAATATGCAAGAGCCTGACAGTATTCTAAAATAAAATGTTTATTACAGAGTCACAATAGTTGAAATCATGTGCTGGTGCCAGAAAAGACAGACCAAGGAACAAAAAAGAAAGTCCAAACATGATAATTCAGTATATAACTAAAGTGATGCTTTAAATCAGGCAGAGAAGGGAGAATTATTCAGTTAAATGTTGGGACAGCAATCATCATGGTGGTCCTACCCAGGAAGAGGGAACATACATATGTCCTTTGTAAAAGATCTACTGGCCTACCATCCAGGAGAGGGCACTGTGGCCTCTGGTGGGGATGGGCCAGGGGGCCATGCTGATCTTGGACTTCCAGTGGAGCCACACTGTGACTCAATTAGAACATTCATCTAACTAGGAGGGAGTGAAGGAACTGTGTTATTCCTCAGTTTGTCTAAAAGCTGCTATCTGAAAAGAAAGCTGCCATCTGTCCTATGGAAACCTAGAGGTGCTACTGTGACTATTGCAGTTCTGGTTTTCTCGAGGCTTGTTTTCCAACGGGGCAGTCTCCACTTTTATTCTCTTTTCTTAAAGGTGGAGAGGAGTGTATTCTCCATTCCATCTTTCAATCCCTATCTCCCAATAAACACTGGACTGGGGACAGGAACAGAAAAAGAATCTACTAGCTTAATCATTCAGAAAACATTTAGTTAATATTTTTTCCCAACTTATGCTGAACTAAATTCACAGTAGATTGACTATTTTGAAAGATTTAAGAAACAAGAAAGTTTTTAAAGCTCTAGAAAAAATATTTGTAAATATTTAATCATGGGATTCAGATGTACTATAAATATGATTTCAGAGGCAAAACCACAAAGAAAAAAATGGATTGATTTGTCCATACAAACATGCTAAAATTAGATATATGTATATGTGTGAATTAACAAAATTGAAAAGGCAAACACCATGTGGGAAAAATGCTACATGAACAACAGACAATTCTTAAGTACATTTTTTTTTTTACAAGCTAATGAAACAAAAATCAGTATTTTATAGACAAATGAGTTAAAGGTGTGGAGAGATATTTCCTAAAGGAGAAATTCAAACACCATGTAGGCATGAAAAAATGTTTACCTTTGCAGGAATTGGAGGAATGCACACTGAAGTGACAGGGAAGAACATTTTTTTCTAGTAATGTTTTAAGAATTTTAAGGACATCTGGCTCTCCCCCTGCTGTCACCATGGGAAGGTCACTCAGACCAGAAAGCCACCGGAAGCTGACTGGGACCCCCTTGATATTGGCTCTGCCCCCCCACTGCCATAGTGGGAAGATTGCTTCAACCAGGAAGCCTCCAGAACAAACCTGAATCCTGCAAAACCTAGGAGAGATTTGAAAATGACAAAAAAGAAGGAGCAAAATGCAATTGCAGACCTCTACCCCACCCAGAACAAGTCCAGGAAACATTAATATGCAAGAAAATGGAAGTCGCACACCTGAAATTTCTGAAATCATAGCAACTGAAGTAAAGAAACAACTACATCAGGCTATAGAGGAAATCGATGAGAAATAATCATTCAGGTAAAAAAAGAAATGACAACTGTAATGAAAGAATTGCTCAGCATAGCAAAAGAAGACATAGACAAAAAAAATAGAGGAACACAACATAATGCTGGAAACCTTGAATGACCAGTATAGGAAAGAATCAGAATGCATGAAACAGATTCAGAGAGATATTCAAGAAATTAAAAATTTCATTGAAAGCTGGCAAAACTGCTTGCAAAAAATGGAAAATAGATATTCAGACCTTGAAGAGAGCAATGCAGCTAGTAATCATGAAAGGACAGATCTCATAAAAATAACAAGGAACCAGCAAATAACAGTTCAACAGCTTCAAGACGAGGCAAAGAAGAACAACGTAACACTGATAGGTGTCAACTAGAGAGCAGGAGGCAGAAGTAGTAGCAGAAAATTTCCCAAGCATGGGAGAAGAACATGACATACAGTTAAATGGGGCATATAGAACTCCAATTAGCCATAACCAAAATAAATCTACACTGAGACACATAATAATCAAGATCCCAGAAATTCAGCACAAGAACAGACTATGAAAAGCTGTTCAGGGGCTGGGGGCTATAGCTCAGGAACACAAGCGCCTCCCTGCCAAGTGCAGGGTCCTGAGTTCAATTCCCAGTACCAAAATAAATAAATAAATAAATAATAAAAAATCTTAGCCAGGTGTGGTAGTGCACACCTGTAATCTCAGCACTTGGGAGGCTGAGGCAGGAGGATCATTGCAAGTTTGAGACCAGCCTGGGCTACAAAGTGAGCTCAAGGCCAGCCTGAACTGCATAGTGAGACCCTGTCTCAAAAAGACAATAAATAAATAAAATAAAAAAAAATAAAAGCTGTTCAGGAAAAGCAACATGTCATCTATGAAGGAAAGCCCATCAGAATTTTGACAAACTTCCCAACACAAATCATCAAGTCAAGAAGAGCTTGGAGTAAAGTATTTCAGGTCTTGAAAGAAAACAACTTCCAACCCAGATTGCTGTACCCTGCAAAGCTATCTTTCAAAATTGTTGGAGAAATAAGATGCTTCCATGATAAACATCATCTGAAGAAATTCATGACCATCAAACCAACCCTACAAAGAATGCTGACTGATATTCTACAAAGAGACAAAAATGACCACAATTTGAAGACCAACAATAGAAAAGAACCACCAAGAATGGTAAACAATTAAACAGAGGGGAAAAGTACAGAACCAACAGTGGGAAAATAACATGACAAAGACAAGTCAACATATATCAGTATAAACCATTAATATAAATGGCCTCAATTCACCAATCAAAAGAAACCAACTGGTAGAGTGGATCGAGAAAGAAAATCCAATAATATGCTGTATACAAGAAATGCATTTAACTCAAAAGGAAAATCAAAGACTGAAAGTCAAAGGATGGAAAATAATACATCATGTGACAGGAACCCAGAAAAAAAGCAGGAGTACCTATTCTGTTTGCAGTCAAGGTGAGCTTCAAACCAATAATTATCAAAAGAGATAAATAAGGTCACTACGTTCTTGTTAGGAGAAAATGCAAGAGGAAGAGTTAACAATCATGAATATATATGCACCAAATGTAGGCGCACCCAACTATATATGGCAAATTGTAACAGACATGAAAAATCAAATAAGTAGCAACACAATTGTAACAGGGGATTTTAACACCCCATTGTCACAAAGAGATAGATCAACTAGACAAAAAAATCAGCAATGACAGAACTAAACCAAACATGTGAATAAATGGACTTAGTAGACCTTTACAGAGTATTCCACACAACATCATTAGAATACACATTCTTCTCAGCTGTACACAGACATTCTCTAAAATAGACCATATACTAGCACATAGAACATGCTTAACTAAATGCAAAAAATTGAAATTATCCCATGCATATTATTGGACCATAGCGCAACAAAATTGGAAACTATTCACCAAAGAAATTGTAAAAACTCCATAAACACATGGAAACTAAGTAACATCCTCCTGAACAATCAATGGGTCACAGAAGAAATTAAAGAAGAAATTAAACAATATTTACAATCAAACAAAAATGCAGATACAAACTTCTGCAACCCTTGGGATACAATAAAAGCAGTCCTCAGAGGGAAATTTATAGCAGTGGATTCCACATAAGGCACACAGAATGAACACAAATAAATAACCTTGTGCTGCACCTCAAACTTCTAGCAAAAAAAGAGCAAGTCAAGCCAAAGACCAAGGAAAGGAGATTATAAAGATCAGAGAAGAAATAAATGCAATTGAGACCAAGAAAATAATACAAAGAATTAATGAATCAAAGAGTTTGTTCTTTGAAAAAATAAATATAATTGATAAACCCCTAGCCAACCTTATCAAAAAAAGGAAAGAAAAAACTCAAGTCCATGCAATAAGGAATGAAAAGGGTGAAATCACTACTGATCCTAAAGAAATTCAGAAGGTCATCAATACCTACTTTAAAAATCCTTATTCTCATAGGATGGAAAACACAGAAGAAATGGACAGATTCCTACATACGTATGAATTGCCAAAAGGGAATCAAGAAAATATAAAATTCCTGAATAACCCAATATCACAAAAGCAATTGAAAATGTAGTAAAAAACTTACCAACAAAGAAAAGTCAAGGTTCTGGTAGATTCACAGCTGAATTCTACAAGAAATTTAGAGAAGATTTCATGCCAATTCTTCTCAAACTGTTCAATGAAATAGAAAGGAAAGCAATTCTCTCCAATTCATTCCTGGAGGCAAGTATGCAGCCACAACCATAAACACATTGAGCCACCTTATCTTTGACAAAGGGCCTAAACATGTTCTCTGTAAGAAAGATAGCCTCTTTAATAAATGGTGCTAGAAAAACTGTCTTTCCATGTGCTGAAGACTAAAACTAGACCCATGCCTATCATCATGCACCAAAATAAAGTCAAAATGGCTTAAAGATCCAAATTTTGAAACAGAAACACTAAATCTACTGAATGAGAAAGTAGGTGAAAGTCTTGAAGACATAGGGGTAGGCAGAGAGTTTATGAACAAAACCCAAGCTGCACAGGAAATACTTCAAAGAATCAACAAGTGGGATCTCCTCTTATTGAAAAGTTGTTGCATCTCAAGTCACCAACAGGGTGAAAAGAAGGCCCACAAATTGGGAAAAAATTTTAGCCCACTGTCCATCAGACAAAGGACCCCTGTCTAGAATATATAAAGAATTAAAGAAAAAAACAGGTCCCCAAAATTCAAAGACCCAATCCAAAAAATGGGCATCTGAGAGGAATATACACTTCTCTGATAAAGAAATACTAATTGCAAATAAATGCCTGAAAAAATGTTCAACATCATTAGTCATTTGAGAAATGCAAACTGAAACAACACTGAGATTCCATCTCACCCCAGAAAGAATGGCTATCATCAAGAAATCAACCAATCACAAATATTGGAAGGGCTGTGGGGAAAAAGGAACACTTTTCCACTGTTGGTTGGATTGGTGCAATCAGTGGAAATCAGTCTGGAGATTCCTTAGTAAAGTAGCATTAGAAGTCCCACTTGCGGCAGCTATTCCCCTCCTGGGTATTTTTCCAGAAGAAGTGAAAACATACCACAGTGATATATGTGCACCCATGTTTATAGCAGCACAATTTGTAATAGCTACATCTTGGAAACAACCCAAATTTCCATTAACTGAGGAATGGACAAAAAGGACGTATTTTGTATACAGTGGAGTATTACTCAGCTATAAAGAAAGATAATCTAGAGGTTTTTATAGGTAAATTTGAGACCATACTTGTAGGTGAAATAAATCAGAATCACATGTGTAAATGTCCTATTGCCTTCCTAGTATAAGAACCTGAAAGAGTAAATAAAATAGATGTCGTAAAAGGGAAAGAAACTGCTCAAATTGGAAAGAACAACTGGGATGAGGGAAAAGAGAAAAAAAATGAGAGAAAGAAGGAGGGGAAAAGTAGGTATATTTATATACACAAGATAGCTAATTGTAATGCTAGTTTCTATTGGTTTATTGAAAGGAACAGTTAAGGAGTAATTGTTTGATCAATCTTGCATGCCTGTGTCTGGTTGTCTGAGTAACTACTTTGAGGCCAGTGGTGTGTAGGATAACAATCATTGTTGATTTCCCATCACCTTGTTTTGAAATTCTGTATCGTTTTTATTATTTTTGTGTTGTGTTGTTTATGCCTTTTTGATTTTGATATTTTCTCTTTAAAATTAAAGAAAAAATAGGTATATACAAGGATAGCTAGGATAAGTGTATTGTTGATGTCTATTGGTTTATTGAAAGGAAGTTAATGCTTAAATTGTTGTTTTTTCTTTTCTCTTGACCAATTTTTTTATATCTGGTAATCTGAACAACCATTTTGAAGACAACTATATGCAATATAACAACCACTGCTGAATTCTTACCCTCTTGTTTGATGAAGCTCTGCATTGTTTCTAGTTTTTTTTATTACTTGTTATTGTCTTTAATTGTTTTATCAAACTGGCAATCTAAGCGGCTTCGTTGCAGATAAAAATATGTAATATAATAACCACTGTTAGTTCCTGTCATCATGTTTTGAAATCCTGTATTTTTTTGTCTTCATTGTTGTTATTTTAATTTTTTTCTCTTTAAAATTAAAAAAAAATGAAATATTTTAAAACAGGTACATATCAACGTGTGCAGCAGGGGGCAGAGGTAAGTTTCTTTTGTTTTTCTGAGGTGTTATTTTACGTGTGCAATAAAGAAATAATGATTGGCACTCTTAGAAAGGTGCACAACTGAAATCTTGGGAAACATAATCTCTGGGGCTGGAACAAGGGCATTCCCAAGCTTGCCTTCCTCTTGGGCTCCGCGGGCAGCCTGATCAGCCATACTGGGTTCTACTGGCATCCACCTCACGACCTGGGTCCTGGTGGCTGCAGTCTGGACAAGCAGAATGGGCAGGAGGTGAGACCAGCCAGGAAGCTGGTGCAATAATTTAAGTGATAATTTATAAAAATAGCACTGGACCTTGGTGTGATCATTCTCTTTAAACAAGTAACTAAATACAGTACATAAATGCAGATCTGTTCATTTTATGTTGAACACTCCGGAGGATGAGAAAGCAAGGGAAGTCCACGTGGACGAAGCAATGCCAAGCCAATTTTTGTTGGACTGGAACATGTACATGGCGACTTCCGACTCACAGGTGGCCTGGGTGAGGTGACAGGCCGCCCGGGTGAAGGCGCCGCCACACTCAGGGCGCGGCGGACACGCAGCAGGTCCTGCGGCGTGCCTTCCCCGGGCTGTGCCGCGCAGCGCCCCGCGATGCTCCCCCGAACTTGTTCTGGCACGCCGAGTCGCACTCCTCGCACCGCGGGCGCTGAGCCTCCGCACGGCCTGCGCGCGGAGGGAAGCCGCGCGCACACCGCCGCCGCCACGCGCTCGGGTTCTTCCCGCGCCTTTCTTAACATGTGTCACCCAGAACTGGGGAGGCCGGGCGTCCTCTCGCTCCAGCGACCACTGCCACCCACGCAGCCTCAGCACCCGGGGCCTCGGTCTTCCGCTGGGCCTCAGTCTCTTTCCTTCTGAGGAGTACCGCCTTAAGAGCGTGAGCCGGCACGACCTTGCTGGGTGTTCCTCACAAGATCCTCGGGAGGAAACTACCCGGACCGGATAAGAGGTCCATTCACAGGCCCAGGCAGGACCCCCTCCGGCCGCACGGGGGAGCCCGAGCGCCGCAGTGCGCGCAGGGCCCAGCGCCCGCCGGGAGAACAACTCTGGGCCCAAGGACTGACTGCCCGGTGGGGGCGGGGCCAAAGGCGCGCTGCTAGCGGAGAACAGGAAGTGGGGCGGGGCCTCGGGGGCGGGCGCGCGCCTGCGCAGAGCTGCCTCGCCGGGGTCCGCCGTGCCCACTGCTAGTCAGTCAGTCCTCACGGTGACTCCTTCGGGCTCTTTGTCGGAGTCGGGCGGGCATGGGGCTGGGCGGGGGTGAGCGTGGGAGCTGGGGCGGAGGGCGGCTGCGAAGAGGGGCGGCCGGCAGGGCGGGGGCGGCAGGCCGGGGAGGGAGCGCGGGCGGCTGGCCGGCCTGCCTCGGGCGGGACCGCTCTCTCCCCGCGCCGCGCCCTGTATCACGCGACCGGGGTGCGTCCTGCCTCAGCCTCCCTAGAGACCAGACGTCTGCCACTATTCGGCAGTGAAAACCAGAACACTTGTCTGAACAGTGCCGCGATTTAATAATCTCTGCAGACTTGCGCACGAAAAACTTTTGCACTAAGTAAACCACCTGCGTGTGTAAAGCGGGGCAGCTGCTTCCTGTGCAGTGCGGTGCTTGACGGAAGCGGTCAGGCCCGGAGGGGAAAGCACCGCCCTTGCTTGAGGAGTTGATCACGAGTGATCCAGGAACCGCAGCCCAGGGGTCCCGGAACCGCACCGGATTTCGGTTCAGACCGGTTACTCTCAGCCGGGGGAAGGGGTGCAGGTGCATTTGGAAGCTTCAGAGCCGAGTCTGCTGCCTTGTACAGTTTTTTAAGCCCTCCATACTGTGTGTACTGTGTGTACTTTGCTTGAATGATTATTTTAAAGCACATGTCCTATTTTTGTCAATTGACGGCTGTTTCCATAGAAACTAGACAAGGAATCGTCATTTTCAGCAAAAGTTGTTAAAACTGTCTTGTAGGCTTCAGCTGTGAGTGCCAGTGAGTGCTGTACATGCTCATTCTGAAATGGTACTTAAAGAATTAAGGATCTGAAATGTTCTTAGAGGCTAACAATCCAAACTGTTTAATTTTCTCACATCATTAATTTAGTGATCCTCCAAGTCTGCTAGCGACGTCTGTTGACCTGCCACAGTTCTGTGGAGAGCATGTGTCAGCCGTAATTCTTTCTTAGATGCTGTGTAGTCTAGTGATTGGCTCTTTGAAAATGTAGAAATAGACTTCTTCCCCTATTCTTTACCCTATCTTGGGGATAAATCAGGGCTTACAAAATATCAAGTACTGTTTCTATTCTAAGTGACACTTGATTGTCATAATGATTTTAATTATATGCAGACAGTGAGGCTTTTGCTTTTACCTTGTGTCAGTAAAGTAAAAGTTTTCATACATCATGAGAGATGAGCAGGAGCTTGCTTGTAGGAGCACAGCTAGGCAGTGTGCATAATAGATAATAGATGTGTGGAAGTACAAATAAGAGAGCTTTCTTTTCTGAGGGGTTATAAGTAAACAGAGGTCCTGGCGCTTAGGAATAGGTGACAGAGACTTGGGAGATGGTGCCTAAGAAGTAGTGGGAAGCGGCATTAGGGAGTGTATTGAATAGAAAATCAGTGGAAATTGTAAAAATAGTTACTTATTTGGGGTTTACAAAAGTAATATACCTTGTAAAAAATGACCACAGATGGAAATACTAAATCTCTTGTAACTACCATCCTACTACCCCAAATAATTAGATAGCTTATGTAGCTTAACTATGTATTTATATTCGTACACGTTAGCATATTTGGTCATTACTATTTTTACAAATGGGACAGGGATTTGTTTGTTTTGCTCTCTACAGTATCCCTACCACCCAGAATGTTGTCTGGCATGTAATAAGCACTAATATAAATATTAAAATGACAGTATAGGATTTAACAGTATGGGGTGAGTGAGTAATATAATCCAGAGGTCAGAAACAGAGTAAGACATGCGCATGTTTAGTCAAGGTGATCAGATATTTTAAAAAGTTAATTACTAACATTTAGAAATTGATAAATTTCACATGAAATCTGAATTTCTGGCTTTCCTTGGAAGTTTTAAGACATTTGGTAACATGAAGCTCATATTCCACCGTACTTGCTGCACTTCCTCTCTATCTATGTTCAAGTCAGTATGGCTTAACTGATACTGTACCGCTTGCACCCTCAAACCTACCTGTCCAGTACAGTAGCCACTAGTCTCATACAGTATGGCCATTCAACTTGCATTGAAATTAAGCCAGCTAAAAATTTTGTTTTCAGACACACTAGCCACATTTGCAGTGCTCAGTAGCCAAGACAAGGGTACCGTGTTGGACAGCACAGTGACAGATCTCTCTCCATCATGGCACAGTTTCATCGTGCAGTGCTGCTTTAGACATTTGAGTTTTCTCTTCTTGCAGAACAGAGGTTTTCCAGTAGCATTTATTTTAATTATTTTTAAATTTGCATATCTGTTGTGGCACATATCTTCATCTTTGAAATGACAGTGTAGTATTTAGCAGTGTGGGACTTTATGTGAATTGGGCTAGATTCGGTTATCTTTTTTATATTTTAGAAAGATTGCTTTAGCGCTAGTTTGTGGGATGAGCTGGAAGGGAAGGAGGTGATGGTGAAGTGAAGCAAAGTGGTTAGAGAGTATATAGGAATCAGCACCCTGAGGTTGTAGAGGCCAGAAAGAGCTGGACTGAGATCTGAATGAGGTGGAATTGACAAGGTTGATTAAATGTGGGCTTAGATCTTTGTGTGTTTTAGTCATTAGAGAAAATCCTTTATTTTCTGGAACTGATTCAGTGTTCAAAAGTGGGAAGTTTGTAAAATATAGAAGAGACCCTTGGGTAGTTCCAATAAGAATATATAATATTAAAATGTTGTGAACTTGTAATATGAGCTAATGTGTAAATGTTATGTACCATGTAAATGTCTGAGGAACCAGGAAGGTCTTATTTATTCATTATCATCTCCCTCTTTCCCCAGTCCCTCCCTCTCTCCATTTCCTTCTCCCTGGCTCCCCACCCTCTCTTTCTTGTCCTCCTCCTCCCTCTTCATACTCCCACTTGTCTCCTTTCCACATACATAGTCCCATTTTTTTTCTGCACATTAACTTATTTTGCAAAGCTCTTTGTGATTCTCACTTTGTTTTGCCATAGCATGAACTGTCACTCCTATGCTTCTCCCTATATTCCTTTATTGGATACTGTCTTACATAAATTTTTTTCTTTGTCAGATACTGATTTCTGGGTCTGTGGCCAGTGGTAGGAGCCTTTGGGGCAAATATGAGCCTTTGGGCCCATCTAAGTTGAGGCTGTGATTGCGTACATATCTAAAGTGTATGTTCTGTAATATGTCTTCAGATTTGACATAAAGGAAAGAAAACAGATTTGTGTATTTTTGCCGTTTAATTTGTAGTAGGAAAGGTAAAATACACTTTCCCATTTGAGACAATTTAGAAAAAAATTTTTTTTTTGCTTTTCTGCATCTACCCAAATGGCATAAAATATAATAGTTGCATTCCTTATCTGGTCTGCTATATTGACATCTCTTCCCCTTTTTATTCATACATTACATGGCACAAAATGAGGAACTGTATTTTTTCCCGTAATAGTCCTAGGTTCATTTTTGCCTCCCTAGCTAGATAATAACCTCTATTACCACAAAGAATGTGTTTTATGTGGCTTCTATAACTCCCATGCCATCTAGCCAAAGTAGAACCTGGTAGCTACTCAAAAACATGAGGATGATCCCATGAAATTAGAATGGAACTGAAGGATTCCTGTCATCTAGTGACATGGTGTCTGTTATAATGTCCTAGTACAATGCATCACATGTTGTGATGCTGGTGTAAACTTGCATTGCTAGTTGTATAGAAGTATAGTACCTACAGTTACATACAGCACACAGTACTTGATAGTGACAATAAACTACTATGTTACAGGTTTTCTTATTTAGTGTACTTTTATTATTTTAGAGCGTACTCCTTATACTTACTAAAATAAGTGTACTATAAAACAGAAAGCTGTGTTAGGCCAGCAGCTGTGTTTATGTCTCTTAGTTGCTTCAAGAGACCATGTTGAGTGATTGCCTTGCACCATCTAGGCTTGTGTAATTGTGCTGCATGGTGTTTGCACAGTGATATAATCTTGTAATGGTGCATTTCTCAGACTGGCCCCATTGTTAAGCAACATGTGACAGCTAGTTTTGAAATGATTTTTAAGCTTAAATTATTTTACCATTTTTCATTTTGGTTGATTAAAAAAAACCTGGCAGCCATCTTGTTAATAGTGTCAAATTATGAGACAGGGTCTTTTTTTTTTTTTTTT
>NW_004955464.1:1310097-1326938 GCF_000276665.1 Chinchilla lanigera
CCAGGAACCGAACTCACGACCTTGCGCTTGCCAGGCAAGCGCTTTTGCCGCTGAGCTAAATCCCCAGCCCAATAGTGTCAAATTATTATAGATCAACCTGAACTCTACTGATTTAAAATTGGTAATAACTTGAAAAGGGTTTTCTTGGAGTTAATTTTTACTTCAAGTGATCTTTACTCATGTTATACATTAATAGTACAAGGGCAGAATATATAAACTACATAAAAATCAAAGAATTTTCTAATTTTTAATATACAGAGAATCCTATTAAAACTGCAGTACTGAAGCATCTTTTTAGGTAATACTGTATTAGCCTAAGTTGAATTAGTTTTGTTTGTGCCCTGACTCTTATGATGAAGATGTAAAAACATTGAGAAATGTTGAAAAAAAGTCTGTAACCATTACTTACAGTTATTGTTAATAGTTATAGTATAGGCTCTGTGTTTGTATGTGTGTGTGTGTATGTGTGCATGTGTGTACATTTGTAATACAATTTGAAAGTAAGTTTGGTTCATCATGAATATAGACTTTAAATATCATATGAAGGAGATATTACTCATCAAGTTTGGGCAACTTTTGGCCCTTATTCAAGAATTTATTTCTGTCTACACCTCTCTTCATTTTTGAGGATTCCACCGGCAAAGATACTAGATCACTTGAAGTTACCCTACACCTCACTGATGTCCCATGCATTTTTTTCCAGATTGTTTCTCATATATCTTCAGATTCACAGGTCTTTATTTCTACAATGCCTGATCTGTAAGTTTCATCTAGTGTATTTTTTATCTTAGACATTGAGTTTTCTTGTGTAGAAGTTAATTACTAGAAATTTTAAAGAAGTATATTCCATATCTTTATAAAACATACATTATTTATTTATTTTATGGAAAAAAGTTAAAACAAAATTTCATAACAATAATAGGAATCTAAGAATAGTTAATATATTGCATGTTGTTATCTTTAAAGTAGGTGCTCAGAGTACAAGTTATGGGCATAAAAATTTCTCCAATTGATATTAGTACAAACCTTCCTTTTCATTGAATTGAGAGACACTAATAGTATAAGTGACTTACATTGTTTTCCCTTTTTCCTTCTATACTTTCCCCTTTCCCCCATCTTAGTTCCTTTTTCCTTTTGAACAATTTTTTCCATTTCACAATATCTACTGTACATTTAAGGCCTTCTTTACTCTTTCAGTTTCACACACCAGGGAAGAGAAAATGATTTTTACACATGTGAGTCTGGTCTCAAGTACAGGCATCTGTTTACCTATAAAAGTCTCAAGTTTATCCTTTATGGCTGAGTAATACTCCATGGTATAACAATAACACATCTTTTTTAGCCATTACTAGGTTGATGGGTGTTTGGGTTGTTTCCAAGATCTAGCTATTACAAATTGTGCTGCTATAAACATGAGTGCACATATATTGCTGTGATATGGTATTTTTAATTCTCTGGGGTGATACACAGAAGGGGAATAGCTGGGTTGAATGGGACCTCCAATCTTAGTTTTTTGAGGAATCTCCACACTGATTTCCACAGCAGTTGCAGCAGTCTACATTCCCACCAACAGAAGAGGGTTCCTTTTTCTCCACAGCTCCTCCAGCATTTGTTATTGTTTAATTTCTTGATGATAGCCATTCTTTCTGAGGCGAGATGGAATCTCAGTGTTATTTTAATTTGCATTTCATGAACGACCAGTGATGTTGAACATTTTTTCCACGTGTTTATTTGCTGTTCGAATTTCTTCTTAGAAGTGTATATTCATCTCAGATGACCACTTTAAGATTGCGTCTTTGAATTTTGAGAGTCTGATTTTTTTCAATTCTTTGTATGTTCTAGATAGAGTCCTTTGTCTAAGGGACAATTGGCTAAGTTTTTTCCCACTCTGTGAGTTATCTTTTCACTCTGTTGGTGATTTCTTTTATTGTAAAAATGCTTTGTAATAAGATGAGATCCCAATTATTGATTCTTAGAAGTATTTTCCATGCAGTCTGGGTTTTGTTCTTGAACTCTACCTACACCTATGTTGTCAAGATTTCTACCTACTTTCTCTTCCAGTAGATTTAGTGTTTCAGATTTTTCTTTGCCTTCTTTTTTATTGTTAGCATTTTTTTTATTAGCACATGTTTACAGTACATAATGATGACATTCCTCATGGGGAGTTTGAACATGTATATAACACAACTGAATTCTTTTTTATTCTCTTTCCCCCCACTCCCTCCATCTCTTGATCTCATTTGCAAGAGATCTAACTATTTCCTATTATCTTTTATTTTGCTGTTTACTTAGTATTTTGGGTTTTTCATAAAAGAGACACAGTGGGATACTTAAGCTTATGCATCTTGATTTATTTCACTTAAAATTGTGGTCTCAGATTGCATCCATTTTCTTACAAATGACTCAAGTTTATCCCTTTTTATGGCAAAGTAGTACTCCATGGTGTATCAATACTGTACCACAGTTTCTTTATACTAATCTATTGATGGACATGTAGGCTGCTTAAGCTTCTTAAACATGTGGAATATAATTATTTGAATATCCTTTTCTACTAATGCTGTTGTTTGTGTGATTTAGGCGTTACTTTCCAATGATTGATGTTTTTCCTAATTGTGGATCACATTCCCTGCTGCTTGCATGCCT
Source organism: Chinchilla lanigera (assembly GCF_000276665.1). Lineage (NCBI taxonomy): Eukaryota > Metazoa > Chordata > Mammalia > Rodentia > Chinchillidae > Chinchilla > Chinchilla lanigera. The sequence goes on from NW_004955464.1 coordinate 1,312,741, forward strand.
GGTAATTTTTAATTGCAAATTATACCTTGTTAAGTGCTTGTTAAGTTTGATTTTTTAAAATAACCGTTCTTGAGCTTTTATTTTTCCCCTTCCAGGATGTGGTTATAACTCGTAAACAATTTGATCTCTTTTGGGTATTGCTTTTAATCTTTATTAATTCAGGTCAGAACAGATTTTGGTGTGGGACTGATTTTTCATTAACACTGAAAGTAAATCTTTCTGAGTCCTCTGTCCAGTGCCTGTGAATAATATGTTTTTGCTTTGGGGAATGGGAACAGACACTGTGCTGTACCCTCTGTGAGCCCTGTGATTATACCCTTCAATCTTTTCAGGTGGTTCTTTCTAAGCATTGGGGATTTTCTTATACATGTATGCCCTGATAGGACTCAGCTCATAGGAGAGAGGGCTTCTCTGCAGACCTCTTCAGTTTTGGCTCTGTGCACCTATGTCTTCTCTTGTTTTCTGCCTTGTACACCAGCTACATGGGTCTCTTGGAGTTCCCTGCTTCACTGCTTCAGTTTAGGGGGATCATTGAGTGCCACCTAGGTTTCATCTTGTTCATCTTGATGGGCCCATTTCTCAGCCCATCACTGCCTATTGCCCAATGTGTTGAAATCACTGTTTCATGTACTCTGTTTTTCTAGTTGTTTTAGGCAGGAGAGTAAATCTGGTCCCTCTTCCTCTATCTTGACCCCATCAGAATTCCTAGCATTTTGTTTGAAAGAAATTGTACTTTGAAAGATATATTTTATGTTAATTTCATACTGTGTTACATACTTTTCCCCATTTCTGCTGATAAAATTTTATTATTTTTATCCAATTTGTTTCTTATTTTCCAAATAATTTGCTGTGAAAATAAAAATAGACTCCTTCCTACTAAAAATTAAAAGTGAAGTGAAAAAACTTGTATACTTTGTGAAGTAGAATAATGTCATGTGCACTCTTGTGGTTTGTAGTACTGAAAAACTTTGCTGTGGAAGCCAAGGTAACTCAAGATAATGCATCAATGAAGGTCAAGTGTGCCATCTTATTCATAAGCATTATGTTCCCATTTTGGTGAATAAATATTTTCCACAGATATTTATGTTTATTTTTTGTGTTCCAGATAATCAAGCAAAAGAAAGATGAGTTTCATTTATGGACTGCTGTCTACTACCAGAAATTCTTTTGTCTTCCGGTTTAATCCACTGGGCAGCTGGAGAAAATGGAACTCACTGGCAGTAACTTCAGCAGGCTGTCGTCAGTCACAAAATCTCCATCTAGTAAACAAGTGTCAGGGGCTTACTTTATTCCGCCCGTGTGACAGGCTCACATTTCTGCCGGGAAACTTTCATTTTAACAGGACTTTCTATAACAGAAGACCAAGATTCTTCTCAAGTGCCCAATGTAAGGACATTCAGGTGGTTACCCACAAATGTACCTCATGGAATGACTCATTTCCAGGATGGGTACTGACCAAAGAAGGTACAGTAGTTCCTGCTCTTGCAGCATGGTGTCCTCTGCCCTGTTTTCCCATAAGGTCTGCCAGGAATTTTCACACTTCTTCACGGGTTCAAGCTGCCCCTGTTCCTCTCCTGTTGGTCCTTCTGAAGCCACTGCAGAAACTATTTGCAATCATTGTGGGCAGGTAAAATACTTTAAGTATTTTTATTTGTATTGACTTTTATTAAGTATTATATTCACATTTTGTATCAACTTGTACTAATTGTTAAAAATTAAACTTTAGTATTTATAAATGTATACTTTTAAAGAAGCCAGGTTAGTTCTCCTCATATTTAGCTTAAAATTAAATTTGTAAACTGTAAGTTCTTCCTAACTTTATAGATTTAATAATCTAGAGGTAATTTTCTGCATACTACTTTATAGAATAGAAATGTTATCTTTAAAAGTTATTACATTTTAAAGGAGATTTTGTAATTGTAAGAATCAGAAGTATTTGGAATAACTCATTGTAATGGTTGATACGTTGTATCAATTTGAGAGGTTTAGAACCTTAACTAAGAGGCTCAGCAGGGGGTCAGGGTCCTTCCTTTCTAAACATTCTGAGCCTGTACAAGAGGAGGGCATGGATGATGTCCACCCTGGGTGGACAGCCTGCATTCAATATAAGGCTGGAAAAGAGGCTTGTTCTCCTCCCCTTTTGCTCTTGCTGCTTTTACTGTTTTCTGCCACCTTCAACTGTTGTCCCTCACCATGCCACTCTGCCTTGGAGCCAGCTGATTATGTCTGAAACCTCCACAACCTGAGCTAAATAAACCTTTCCTCTTTAATTTTGGGTGTTAGGCATTTTGTCTCAGCAATGAGAGAAAAGTAACCAAGACACTCGTGTATAGGAATAGTACTTAGAAACATTGCCTTGTGGTATTTGAGGCAATGAATCCTAAAACTAGGGAATTTTACTTACGTAAGTAAGAGCTCATGCCTAGCCAAGTTAACTCTTAAACCGTTAGTGTTTATTTTTTCTATTCTGTTTCCAGAAATATTTGTTATTTTATCTTGGTAGGTTTCTTTTAAAAGCAATAATTACTATTTTCACTCATGGTTCCACTGGATTGTTGCTGGAACTGGTGCTTTGGGTCTGGTGGCACAGTACACCATGGGGGGACACAGCGGAGGAGGCCTGCTCCCCTCATGGTGGCCAGGAAGTAAAAAGAAACAAAAAAGGGCTGGGGTCCTACTGTCCCCTCAAAGGCACATCCTCTTGTGGCCCAATATCCTTCCACTAGGCCCCACCTAACATTCTGCCACCTCCAGTTGCACCGTAGGCTGACAACCAAGCTTAATAAATGGCCTTAGGGAGACATTTCCAGACTATAGTAGTCAGTTAGCAAAACTGTGATAACTTCAAGAAGTTGGTCTGTAAAATGAATTTTTGTCAAGAGAATTATATATATATATATATAAAATTTTTATTATGATTTTACAAATGAACTCACAAGGAAGAATTTTTGTCCCATTATTGAAAACATTGCTTACTGTCAAAATGTTTCTGAACTCTGCTGAGCAGTAGAGAGTACCTGGTGGAAACTGGATCTTCTCAGACATTCTCCACAGAATCTTCCATTTCCTTATTTATAGTGCAGCTCATCATATTACCTATCCTTTCTCATGTTCTAGAATGACAGTGGAGTTTCTGCTTCTGAGAGACGTTTATTTCCAAAATTAATGCTGACATAGTTTCTCTTGTACTTTGCTGAAGCCGTAGCAGATTGTGCAAAAGTCTGAGGAGCATTGGGAAGAATAGTGGTTAAAGATATAGACCTCTTGTGCTGTAACCATCAGATGTTTATTGGGTGTTTATCCCTATTACGTGGTTACATGGTCAGACTCAGCAGTGTCATCTCTTCATTGTACGTCATGTCTTCATTGCCTTGTTCTCTCATTATCTCTGTTCTCTCATTATGTTCTCTCATTATCTTCTCTGTGTCTCATTTTCTGTATCTCAGCTTTTAGAAGATTAAATGAGATGACATATGTATAATGACAAGAGTCCTTTCCATGTGGTAAATAGGCAATAGATTAATTAGTTATAGATAGTAAAATTACTACTCATTTAGCATTTGTCTTTAAAATAGGTAAGGAAGAAATTTATGAGCTTTAGAATTTTTAACTGTGGTTCTATGTAGTTGATTCTCTTTTACCATTTGGGGAGGGATTTTATAAATTAAAAAGTCATCTCCATAAAGACATGAATCATAAAGATTTAAGTGTTTGATGCTATAAAATTCTAGGGTGTGCATTTGTATTTCAGTGATATGTGCTCCTATGATTACTACCACTTTGAATTTCTCTCTTCTGCTCTAGGGGCATAAGGAAATGGTGGCAGGCACTTCCTCCTAACAAAAAGGAACTATTTAGAGAGAGTGTGAGGAGGAATAAATGGAAGCTGTTCCTTGGTTTGAGTACCTGTGGACTGTTATTTGTAGTGTTTTATTTTACTCACCTGGAAGTGAGCCCAATCACAGGAAGGAACAAGCTATTACTGCTGGGGAAAGAGCATTTCAGACTTCTCTCAGAACTGGAATATAAAGCAGTAAGTAGTAAGAATTATTGGATTTCTTAAGGAAACATTCAAAGCAAAAAAGTTTCTTAAGTATGATAGATGTACTACTTTTTAATTTTAGACAGTGGTATGAAATTAGTATTTTTTTCCCAGAAGGATTTAGATCTTTCACACTGTTCCCGCTGTCTTATGGCTTTCCTCCCATTTGGCCTACTGACTCCTGCCCTGTATGTCATGTTTACTGTCCCTCTCTCAGGGAAACCTTTGATGATTCACAGTAGCTTAGGCAGGGTCATAGGACAGGTACTATAAGATATCCTTTATTCACACTGAACTGTGAACTAGTTCGTTTGTAGGTGGGCTGGCTGCATGCTTGGTGCTAGTGGGGTTGGGTGTCCTACATTTTTTTCTTTGTTTACTATGCTTTTCCTTCAAAGCACTTCCCTGAAGGTAACTTAACTATTTACTTTGGCAATGTATTGTACTTTCTTTTCTTTTCTTTTCTTTTCTTTTTCTTTTTCTTTTTTTTTTTTTTTTTTTTTTTTTTTTTTGGTATTGGGAATTGAACTCAGGACTTTGCACTTGCCTGGCAGGTGCTTGTGCTGCTGAGCTGTATTCCCTGGCCTGAGTTAGGCATTTTGAACTCTGGTAAATTCTTTGAGAATGGAGACTGTCCTTCTGTCTCTAGTGCATAGCATATCCATAGTGTTTGCTCAGATTTTTTTCCTGAATTGTCATTTGTAAGCTTCATTTGACAGTCAACACGGTTAGATCTTTGTATCTTTTTATTCCAAGTGAGCTTTTAAAGGAAAATTACCATTAAAATGAGAAATGGTAAAATTGCTTTTCACTGTAAAATTGTTCTTAAGCTAAGACCAATCTCTTGTAGTAGAGTATATAGAGAGATTTGAAGTGTTTTCTAGAATTTAGTCTAGTAGATGGCAAGTTTAATGAAAGTGTTCTGGAAGGATAGAGACAAACCTTACGTTAAATTAATGTATTTTCTACCACTTACATCGCTAAGAATTTTTAGAGTATATATATGTATATATAGAAATAAGATATTTTTCTTTAGTATTTAATCTACAAATCTACTACCTGATTGATATGAAAATTCAAGCACATTGTAGAGATACTATAAAGAACTATGATTATACATAATCTTAACTACTCAGAAAGGTTAATAAATAATGGGTTTTTTGTTTTAGGCAGTTTACATTGGTGAATAATGCTTAAAATGCTAATTGATGTAAGGAGTATTTTAAATTCATATTCTGTAAAATTATATGTTTTTCTGGCATCTCAAAGGTTACCAACTTGTTGATTCATATATGAAAGAAATTATACATTTTATAGAAATTAAGGTAATATTTTCAGAGTACTTTTAATTCTCTCCATCACTTTGAAAGGATTTCTCATGAGTATAGCTTCAGAAAAAGTGTCTTTGTAAATAACATGACTGTGGCTTGTCACAACAGTATCATTTAGAGAAAATGATTATGCCCATCTGAAATTTCAGTAATTTCCTTTCAACCTGTGTAAATAAAACACTTTAAAAACTAATGAACTCAAACCATTTTTGGTACTGGGGATAGAACTCAATGAATTTGGTCCCTGGTACCACCTCCAAAAAAACTAATTTTTTTTTTTGGGTCTGAGTTTAACCTTTATATTTAGTTTAGTGTGTTTTTGTATTTATGGGTTATAAAAGTAATTTCCTTTTGTATCTTAATATTTTTATGTGAAGTCTTTGTTCATAGGCAGTGTTTTGTTTCCTGAAATACTTAAGTAGAAATAATATTTAAGCATTTTACATGTGGACAGGTTAAAAGAATGAAATTTTGATTTCAAGACATTTATATGAAAAATCTTAGTATTAGAATTTATTCCTTTGTGAGAAGTCACATTGCCTTTGAATGAATAATTCAAATTTGAGAAATTTGAGTGTTTAATGTATTCAAATTTTTGCATAATTAAAAATTAAAATATTCAACATTTTGCAGCCATATAGCTGTCCATGAAGCAATATAAACATTTTATAGAGCTAAAACTATTAAAATAATGAATATGCTTTAATCTTTCAGTTGATGGAAGAATTTAAAAATGATATGCTAACTGAAAAAGACCCTCGATATCTGACTGTTAAAGAAGTGGTCTATCATCTAGTTGAATGCAATAAGGATATCCCAGGAATCTCAGAGACCAACTGGGTTATTCATGTGGTTGATTCCCCAGATGTTGTAAATGCTTTTGTGCTTCCAGTGAGTGTTTTCAAACACATTTTTATTGCTGAATTTAATGCCCTTATTTTTTATCATGTTCTAATTGCTCCCTTTATTTTCTTTATGATACAGAATGGACAAGTGTTTATTTTCACGGGGCTTTTAAATAGTGTAACTGATATGCATCAGCTTTCCTTCCTTCTGGGCCATGAAATAGCACATGCAATACTTGGGCATGCTGTAAGTACTTAAAATGAATGGTCAGTTGTTGGAAGAATGCTTCAAAGTTAGCAAGTTACATTGTTTAAAGAACTGGATCTTTTCAGTTTTCCCTCTTGTTTTAAATGGTGGAATTTGTTTTATTCTGTTACCTGAAAAAATATGATTGGCTAGTTTTGAGAATTTTTATGACCTGTAGTATTTGATACTGAATAATTAGAGTTTCTCTTAAATACTACTTTATCACCTGTCTCTTTTGCTAAAAAGCAATTATTCTTAATCTCTAATTACTTCAAATTAGATTTTAACTTTCATAATTATTAACATATTGTAATCTAGTCAGCAAAATTAATTGTGGGAAAGTGATGTTACTATTTGAGTAAATCAGTTTTCTTACTTTTTGTTCATTAAGGCATAGCTTAGAGCATCTCTAAAAATGTCTAGAATGACATGCCATTTATAATTATGCAGACTAATAATGATTCTTTGTCATTGAACGGTTTACTGAGTCTTTTAATATGTATTTTCTCATTCATAACTAATGCTTCATGAAGTATGTATTTATTATCCCTGTTTTATATATGAGGAAACTAATACTTAAAAGACTAAATAACATACTTAACCTGACAAAGTGGCTGACTTGGGACTTTACACCAAATCTTTTGCATGCAAGTCTGGCATCTTCCTTTCACACAGTTATCTGGTTGTTGAAGGTAATCTTTACAGAATTTGGGGTGATTTACGCTCATGTGATTATACATGTCAAGTTTGACTTGACGTGATTTCAGGAAAACATTTTTTTACTCACTTAAAAACTTTTATTCATTAAAAAATTATTAATGGGGCTGGGGATTTAGCTCAGTGGCACAGTGCCTGCCTGGCAAGCGCAAGGTCATCAGTTCGATTCCCTGTACCAGAAAAAAAACAAAAAACAAACAAAAAAATTATTTATGATTCTTGTCTGCATTAGAGAGAAATGTATGTTTTTTCATTGGAAACACGAAAGTAAACAGAACTGTGAAATGGCAGATTTGAAAAGTAAGTAATATTAACATCAAATGGAAATGACAGTGTTTATAATCTTTGTAAAAGTCACCTCTAATTCTGCCTAATCTTAGAGCACAAATAAGAGAAGGTGTGTTAAAGAAAGTTATATTTTTCTGAAGCACAGATAGTAATTACTTTCTTCTTAGTTATAAGAACCTTTGAAAAATATTTTTCTTGAATATATACAAGAATAAATCTAGGGAATTGGTAGTGTCATTACATGAACTCATATCTTTCCAGTAATGGTGTCATACCTGCAAAAACAAATCAATTTTTTCTCTTGAGCATTTAGAAGTTGTTACTGTTTAGTACATTTGTTTCCTGTCATGTAGCTCAATGCCTTATAGTCATTGTATTGTCATCTCTATCAGAGTAAGAACAATAATTAGATGAGATGTAAAATACAAATAGCAGCCTTAGTAGTTATTAATATTTTTTTTGCCAGAGGTGTTTATTATCAACATAGTATTTTCTGTTTTGAGAGTCTCAATTTAGAGTCAGTCTGACCTTTTACATTTTCATTCTACACAAATATTTTTTAATTTCTAGTTTCCTAAGACTGCATAGTAGCAATTATAATCTTTAAGAATAGCAAGGGCTTTTTGTTGTATAATGACTTCATCATTTTGAATTTAACTTTTTTGTGTTAAAATAATTCCATAATTGTTTTTTACAACATACAATTCTTATAATGAAGCAAATTGTATTTTTGCAAGGACAGATTATATTGTTAAAGGGCATGGTCTAAATCATTGGCTTAGGTTTCAGCCATGTTTCATTTATTCAGGTAGTGACTTGTGTATTCAGTATCAGCATTACATTAGCATTTACTAATCAACTTCAGCAGTGAACAATGAACAATGCAGTGCATTAAACTTAAATTAGACATTACAATTTAAAACAACAATGTTAGAGTTAGGCATGGTGATGATGCCTGTAATCCTAGCATTTGGGAAGCTGGTGCAGAAGGATCACCAGTTTTAGGCCAGGCTGGGCATCATAGTGAGTTTGAGGAAAGCCTGTATTACATAGTGATCTCTTGTCTAAAAAAAAAAAACAAAAAATAAATACATAAAAAATAGATATTTTTTGTAAAACCTGTTTTGGTTACTTCCATAAGTAAATGCAAGAACTCATAGAACTCAATTCTCTGGTGAGAAATACTGAACTTAGAATGATTCATATATTTGGTCATAAAGATCAAAAGATTTTATTTAAAATAAACTTTCAATCTTTCTAAGTTGTTTTTTGTTTAAAGTTAGTGTTTAGTCTTTGTCAAAAATATAAATACAGTAAACATGTTTATTTGATGTTTAAAAAGATACAGTTACTTTATCAGAAACTAAAATTGCCTGAGTTTGATTCTTAGTCCTTTCACTAACAGCTATATAAATTTGAGCTATTTTTTTAACCTTTTTCCTTCTCAGTTTCCTTATCTATAGAATAAGAATAATTGTACCTATTTCACAGATTGTGCTTGTTAATAGAAGAAATTTCAGGTGAATGAACTTGTCATTGTTTCTGGCTGATAGTGACATGGTATATGTTACAGGTGTGAATGACTATGGAAGTATGTAAACAAGGGAAAGAAAGAACAGACGGAGAATAGATAAGTGCATTGGAGGAAAAAGCTATGGATTGTAATTGGTGAAGGACAGTTAAACACATATAATTATTTAATGTGATTGCACATGATAACTAGAGAATATAAACATATACTGTCTCAGTTTATTAAAATTAACTGTAATTTTCATTATTTTGATTATTCTCAGGCAGAAAAGGCTAGCTTGGTTCATTTATTGGATTTCCTAGGTATGATCTTTCTCACAATGATTTGGGCCATTTGTCCACGAGATAGTTTAGCTATCTTGGGCCAGTGGATACAGTCTAAATTGCAAGAGGTAAGTCTGAGGTAATAACTTGAATTTGTAATGTTCTGTTTTGAGGATTTTATGCAATTACTGTAAAGCAACAAATACCATGGATGTTTTCACTTTTTTTCATGAAATAGATGTATTGAATTTAATGTCATAATTTCTCATCTTTAGAGAATATTGTTACATATGAACATTTAAGTTAAGGAGTACTACATCTCTGATATAAGGCACACTAATAGATTAGAAGGATATGGTATATTTTGCCTATTTTTTTTCTTTTTTTGCACTATATCCCCAGCTGCTTTTAAAATTCTGTTTTGAGACAGGGTCTTGCTAGGTTACCCAGGATTCCCTAGAACCTATGGTCTTCTCCCTCAAGTCCCCATTTGGCTGGGGTTACAGGTGTAACCCCATGATGCCCAGCACATGATACCCAGCTTTTATTTTGTCCATCGTTGCTGGACAGGGAGAAAACTCAGTTACTGACCCTTTTCTTCCTTGTGTGACCATGGTGAAATGACTCTCCCATCCCAGGTACTTGCATTTTGATGGGGAACTTACTAAAGAAGATTCTGAATTCAAATTAATACTCCTGGGATTGGATAAAGGTACTTTACCATCTTCCTCTCCTGCTGATTCCCAGTTAAACTGACATTGCTTAGGAAATGTTGAAAGGACAGTCTCACTAGGGGTTTGTTAACTTTTGTTCTTGGCATGTATGTATAATCATAGTTCCAAACATAGTTCCTTGTTTTATTCAAAACACTGCATCACCGAGAGTACTTCTTGAGATCTTTGTAAATGCTTTGTTAACCATGATTAATTATTTTATTTTACATCCTCAGATATTCCCTTTGTCCTAGGATGTTTGGTTATTTAGGAACAGTCTGTTGTTTGTTTAACGATATGTGGAGCACCCATTGAGTGCCATCTGGGTGCTGTTCATATCTAATGTGCAAAATTCTTTAAAACAAATTGCTTTTGAAATGGATAGCTCTTATTTAGTGTTGTCATATCCTTTGACTTAATTTATGTGGAAATAAAAGTTCTCAAATACAGAAAGACTGGTTACTGCTTTAGTTGATAGGACCTCATAGTTTAACATTATTTCTGTCACTGGACTGCTGGGATGTAGAAGGAGTTCATGTAGTTTCCCCCTTTTATCTATAGATTTTTTTATAACATAGCTATTGTCTCTTGAAATACTTGATGAGTTCTGCCTCTTCAGTATAATTCTCCAGTTTAAGAGTTAAATTGAAAATAAAGTAGGAATGATTTCTGTATGCTTTTTTTTCCTATATCAAGGCCCCTCTAGGGATGCCCCAATTTTGGTGATAAATATTTTTCTTTCTGCTCTCTGTGATGGGGAAACATAAAGGAATGGTGAAGGTGGAGCCATTAAGGAGCAGGAATTGCCTATTCTCCTTTCCCTCTCAGTCATGCTGTGATGACAGAACACTGAAGGCAGGGGTTTCTTCATCTGAGAACCACTGGAATCTTGACATGGGTAATTGTTTGTGGTGGGAAGTTGTCCCACTCATTGTAGAATGCTTAGTGGCATATCTGGCTGCTACCCACTAGATGCCACTGTCTCCCCAGTTCCAACTCTTATAGTCAAAATTATCTTCAAATTTGGGACACTTAGAAGGGACACTTAGAAGTGTCCCTAGGGGCTGGGGATTTAGCTCAGCGGCAAAAGCGCCTGCCTGGCAAGCGCAAGGTCGTGAGTTCGGTTCCCGGTACCGGAGAAAAACCAAAAAAAAAAAAAAAAAAAAAGAAGTGTCCCTAGCAGACACAGTCATACCAAGTTAAGAACCACTGCCTTAAGGCATTTAGCACAGTATCTGTTACATAGTAAGGATTCAGCAAATATTAATTTTATTATTGGTATTATTGAATCCCCCTTGCAAATCTGGGAGTTTCATACTATTATTTGCTCCCTTTTCCATATGATGCTACTGGCTGTCCTTTGAAAGTCAATGTTTTTAGTCAGTATATGATTGGTAGACTGGATTGGGTACATGCAGAATGCTCACTGAGAGTGAAACCATATGTGATTTAGTTCTTCAAACTAAAATAGACATAATTGAGAAGGAATAAGGTTGTATCTAATGTTCACATACTGTGGACCAGATTGATCATTGCTAGTCATTACAGTCATATACCTGCCTTTGAAAAATTGCTCTCACTTAATAGTTTTTTCCCAAAAGTCCTGTGTATTGATCCATCTCTTGCAAAGTTTTAGTACATACTGATTATTGCAATTTAACTGGAAAGCATTCACATAAATAATAATAATTAGGAAAATTAAAGTTATGATTTCTATTTGTATTTTTTATTTGAAGTCAGAAGAAAATTTTATTTTCCTAACTAATCAATACTTGGAAAATGAAATTAAGCTAATTTATCAAAGAAAGAACATTCTGTTATATGGTTAATTTCCTTACTGAAATAAATGCTCTAGTAGTGTCATTAGCTATTATTATACCTATATTTTTTCAGTTTTTTTTAAAACTACAAGTTCATAATGTTCCTTGACCATATTAAAAGCCCTCACTAATAAGGTTTCTCAGAAGCCCCCTGTTCAGTGGTTGGAGATTGTAATAACAGAAGTAAACTAACTTTCAAGATTTTCCAGAAATTCATAGGCATGACTTTTTCTGTTTTACTCCACATGTTTAAAGTATTAATTTGATGGAGAAAATAAAATTTGTATATATATTTTATACCATTGTGTTAAGTGTTAATTGTGGAGTATAGAAATTTTATATTAGCTACTCCATGAAATTAATTCTAGAAAGCTCACTTTGTTGTTCCTTTTGTCATAAAGTAAATTGCCTTAATGGAGTTTTTCTATTCTATTTCTTTTTAGTATATGTTTGATAGACCATACAGTAGAACATTGGAAACTGAAGCTGATAAAATTGGACTGCAGCTAGCTGCAAAGGTAAAATGATTAATAGTTCAAAATATAGTGTTCTTTCCATAGAAAATGATAAAATGTGTGTTGTGTTAATGTTTGGCATGGGCAGAAAATGAGAGCTGAACTGTATTAACCCTCTGTGTTAATCAGCTGCACATTGCTATGACAAAATCCCAGAGACAACTATTAACTTAAAAACTAAAAAAGTTTATTTAACTCATAGCATTGGAGGTTGAAAGGCATCAGCTCAGTTCCAGTGCAGGAAAAAGATGGCAGCATGGTAGGGAAAGGGCACATATAGAAGCAAAATGGTCACATCTGGACCTGGAGCAGAGATGAGACAGGCAGGGCCCTCACAATTTCTGTCAAGGGCACATTCCAGTGACCTAAAGATCTCCTAATGCCCACCTGTGCAACGTTCTACCATGTTCCAGTAGCACTGCCCTGGGCCAAGCTTTTAAGGTATTGAACTTGTGGGTGTCATTTAGACCCCATCCAATCATAGTAGCCTTAATACAGGTTTTTTAACTCCCTAAAAGTTGAAGATTATGGCCCTTGGAAGAATATATAACTGAAGATACTCATTTATCTCCCTTCTGTATATGAAGCTGTATTATTCCTTTGACAGAATATATAAAATTACAGTGCTGTAATTATAAGAGTATATTAAAAAAATCTTAATCTTTTATTGGAAAGGAGTTTTTAATGTGTATACATTTTTTGGTTACAGACAGGAAATTTGTAAATGGAAATTTAAAAACTGGTTATGTAATGTTCCAGACTCTCTTTTAAACTTATGCCCTCTGCAAAGTTCATGCTGTCTTTATTTTATTTCTCTCCCTTGCTTTTTAATCTAAGGAATCTTTTTGAGTAAGTAAGGTGATGTGTAGCTGCTTTTCCCCACCTGGAAAAAGGTGAATTCTATAGTTATGATCATGGCTGAACAACCTTAATGAAGTTTCTAACATTTATTTAAATGGTAAAAGAACAGTTAGGTACTTTTATTGTTATATGTGACTTTTTTTTCTCCAACTCTGGGCCTTTACTTTTATTTAAATTGGTTTTGTTCCTCTGTACTGAACAGGGCACTTTAGATCTGGCTACTATTTTAATCACCTGTGATAACTGAGTTACTATTAGTAGAATTATCATTAGAAGGAAAATTACATTTAAAAATGAGTGTAAACAGTGCTATTTAATATATTAAATTCAAGTCTTATATGACCCTTTTTCAGTGGTTATTAATTATTAGAAATGATTGTTCTTTGAGTTACTGATTTAATTTCATAAATCTTGATTTAACTCTTTGGCAAACCAAAAATGGCTTTTTGAATGTTGAATTAGTAGGGTTAAGTGAATTATCAGACTGTATGCCTTCAGTGGTTCCCAAATTAAGGCCACAGGTTTGCTGCATCAAGAATTTCCTAGTTGTGTATTTGCCAAATTTTCCCTGTATGATAAGTACATTTTATGTTCTGGTTAAGAAGCATTTATCTCAATACTTTGTCCTTGCTTTACTTCTAAGAAACTTTATTGTTTTGTTATCTCTTCTATGTATAATATGATGAGAAGGGCAAGATAATTTTTTCCCATATGGATAGCTCATAGACTCAGTCAATGCCAGTTTTCTACCACATTGGCTTGTTTTTGTAGTAAGTGTATGTGATACACTTGGTATGTGACAGCTTTTGTCATGCAGTGTTGTTCTGCAGCACTGACCTGGCTATTGAATCTTTGTATTTTCATGTAAAGTTTAGATGCAGCTTGTTAGATTACACATTCATACAAAAGCATGCCTAGAATTTTGATTGGAATTGTGTTGCATTTGTATATCAACTTGGGGGCAGGTGACTGGTGTCTTTCATATTGAGTTTCCCTTTGCATGGATGTGGTGTATGTATATGTAT
>NW_004955464.1:1327953-1342516 GCF_000276665.1 Chinchilla lanigera
ATTCTTACTAACATCTCAAGTGAGCCATCTGGGGCGAAAGCCATTCTTTGCAGCTTTTTCTCTCCAGCCTCCCAGCGCATTGGGATCCCGCAACCAGTTAGTGTCCTCTCCCCAGCCGTCAGTACAGGCAGCAGGAATCTTGCTGCAGACCTCTCCGGAGCTCCACGTGCTCCTCCACCACAGCCTGTACTGTCAAGGGAAGAATGGCTTCCAGGGGGTCTCCCCAGGTATTGTGCAAGGTCCTCCTGATTTACAGCTTCTGAATGGCTCTTGTGACCCTAGCCCACAGGACCTCTGACTCTTCAGGCTTAGTCTGTATTCTCATGTTTCTGAGTCCTTGTTCAGCAGCTGCTCCTCTGCTGACTCTGGACCTTTCTGGTTCTCAACAGCAGGAACAAGAGTGACCCCTTGTGTAGCATGTATTCCCAGGGGTTTCTCCATGTTGGAATGATTCACGCATGTCTGTGGGTGGGCCTCCACAGCCAGTGCATGGTGGGCCAATTGTGTCATTGTTTCTCTGTGCCATGGTAGTTCTCAACTGAGCGGCAGTGGCTGGTTTGAGGGCTGGTGGGCGCCAGCGTGCGCCGCTCTGCAGCTTCCCAGGTGCCGGGGGCCCTCCTTCCAGGCACCTGCGAGGCAGTGGGCTGGCCCAAAGACTGGCGCTCCGCAATGCGTGGCTTCCCAGGTGCTGGGGCCGCTCCTTCCGGATGTGGTATATCTGTCCATTTGTTTAGATGTTCTTTATGTTTTGTTAATACTGTTTTGAATGTTTTTTTTTTTTTTTGTATATAGGAGTTACATATATTTTGTAGATTTATTGTAAGTTTTTAATATTTTTGATTTTATGATAGTGTCATAAAAAGAAATTGCTTGTTCTAAAAATACAATTGATTTATATATCTGACTTTGTATCTAGCAACCTTTATTTCTTCTTTTCCAGTGTATATACTTTTTTCCATCTGTTTTATTTTGTTTTTTTTTTTGGTTTTTCTCCGGTACCGGGAACCGAACTCACGACCTTGCGCTTGCCAGGCAGGCGCTTTGCCGCTGAGCTAAATCCCCAGCCCCTTTCCATCTGTTTTAATATATAGCAACTTCAGTACAAAGTTGATGGTGGGCAGTTTTGTTTCTTCCTTATTTTAGAGGAAAGAAAACTTTCAATATTTTACCATCAATTATGATGTTTATTGTAATCTTTGTAACAGATACTTTTTGTCATGTTTCCTTTCTATTTCTAATATTCTAAGAGATTTAAAACATTATGAACAAATGTTGACTTGTATCAAGAACATTTGCTGCATTTATTGAGAGAATTATGTGATTTTTCTCTTTTAATCTGATAATGTGACAAATTATGTGAAATGCCTGTAGTCCCAGCACTTGGGAGGCTGAGATAGCTGAGATGGCTAAGGTGGCTGAGGCAGGAGGATTGTCATGAGTTCAAGGCCAGCCTGAACTACATAGTGAAAAACTATCTCCAACGAAGAAGTCAAACTTTCCCTCTTGGAAATCTAATTTTGTCAATTATATATTATCCTTTAACATAGTATTAGAATCAGTTTGCTAATGTTTTGGTTAGAATGTTTGTATCTATGTTCATGGGACATAATGGCCCAGAATTTTATTTTCTAGGTTTTGGTATTAAGATTATACTAGCTTCATAAAATGAGTTGGGGTTCACCTCTTCTCTGTACGAATTTGTGTAGGAGTAGTGTTATTTATTTTTTAAATGTTTGGAGAATTCATGGGTAAAGCCACCCGGGCCTGTGATTTCTTTGTGGGATGGTCTTTAGCTATGGGTGCAGTGTCATTAATAGATATAAATCTATTCAGATTTTTCTGTGTCAATTTTTATAGTTTTGCTTTACTAAGAATTTGTTTTTAAATTTTCTGTATCTTTAATATCTAGAGAATACCTGCATTTCACATATTACATTTTAAATGTTATGCTGGTTTCCAGTACTGGTGATTTGTGCCTTTTTGGCTAAATTTTAGCGCTTTTTGAACTCATTTTAAGAAACATGTTTTGGCTTTTCATATTCTTTATTAAATGTTTGTTTCCTGTTTTACCAATTACTTTGCTTATCTTTATTTTCCCTATGCTTACTTCCTTTGGGTTCCATATCCTGTTCTTTTCCCTTAAGATGGTTACTGACATGATTGATTTTTGAGCTCTTTGCTTTTCTGGTACAGATACTCAATTTACAGAGGGGTTATTTTCCTATAAACTAGTCATAAATTGAAAGTATGTTAATGCTGTGGTTTGAAGTGCCCTCCACAGCCCATGTTTTAAAAGGGTGGGGTTCCCAGCCTGTGATACCATTGAGAGTCTGCAGAACATTTAAGAGGCAGGGCCTACTGAGTGAAAGTTAGGTCATTTGAGGCATTCATAGGATATAATGTCCTTTGAAGCAGGTACTGGGGCTTTTACTCCCTCCTGTTTTTCTTTTTCTGCCACTTGGCCACCATAAACTGAATAGACCTCCTTTGCTAGAGGTTTCTATCGTAATATGTTATGCTACCCCTGGCCCAAAGCAAGAGGGACAAGCAACTGTAGATTAAACTTTTGAAACTGTGAGCCGGAGTAAACCTCTTTTTAAGTTTATTGTCTCAAATGTTTTCTCACAGTGACGGAAAGCTGACACAATTTAATACACATAGGCTACAGAATATCATAGTTTAGTAACATACTACATTGTAGAGTATCAGTGGTTTATCCTTGTGATCACATGGCTATGGCTTGTGCTTGCTGCCCAGCACCCACAAGAATATGCTACCACATATTGCTAGCCCAGGAAAAGGTCAAAACTCAATATTGGAAGCATAGTTTCTACTGAATCCCTATCACTTTCTTATGATTGTAAAGTTGAAAAACTGTAAGTTGAACCATGCTAAGTTGGGGACTGTATGTATATATGTTTAAGGCTATACTTTTTCTACTAGGAGTGTTGATACTTGTTATATTATAGGTCTTGATATGTTTTTTCTTCATTTTAAAATGTATTTTGACTATGATTTCTTTTACTCATGGATTATTTAGAGGTGTTTTCTTAGTTTTTGAACATTTTATGATTTATGGTTACCTTGTATATTTGTCACTTTCCCATTGCTGGGATGAAATACTTGATACCTGCAACTTACAGGAGGAGTTGATTTTGGCTCAGTGTTTTAGTGGGCTCAGTCCATGGTTGGCTGGCTCTAAGGCAGAAGCATCACAGTGGAAGGGCATGGTAGAGAAAAAACTGCTCAGGCCCCCATGGCAGCCAGGAAGCAGAGAGAAAAGGGAGGAGCAGTGGATAAAAATACACCCTTCTGGGCACTATCTAGAGACGTGCCTCTTCTGATTTGGCTCTGCCTCTTACTAGGTAATCCACATTAGGGGCTGGGGATAAGCTCAGTGGTGTAAGTGCCTGCCTTACAGCTGGAGCACAAGGTCGTGAGATCAATCCCCGGTACTGCAAAAAAAAAAACAAAAAACACCTGGGGCAAACTGGGTGTGGTGGTGCACATCTATAATCCCAGCACTCAGGAGGCTGAGGCAGGAGGATCACTGGGAGTTCAAGGCCAGTCTGATCTACATAGTGAGATCCTGTTGCAAAAAAAAAAAAAAAAAAACCTCCAGGAAGGCGGAGGTGGTAATCCACATTCAGCCACTGGGTTAGTCCATTGATGAGTATAGCACTCCTGTGATCCCGTCACTGTCCCAGGGGCCAGCTCTGAGTACACGAAACCTTTGGGGGACATTTCGGGTTTCAGCCATAACACCTTGCTTTTTATTTCTAGCTTAATTGCATTTTGATTAGAGAATCTACTGAATGGTTAGAATCATTGGAAGATTGTTGGATCTTGCTTCATGAGTCAACGTGTGATCAAGACTGTTAAAATGGCATGTACTTGAGAGCAGATTCTGCCATTTGTGGATGCAGTATGTTCTACTGACATCAGTTTTGTCAAGGTTTTTAATTTTATTGTTTTAGGTCTTCTAAGTCCTTTCTGAAATTTTTTCTCTTTTTTTTTCTAGTTATCAAGAGAGGTTTGTTAGTGTTTCATTAAAGTTGTAGTTTTATTCATCCTTTTAGTTTTATCAGTTTTTGCTTTGTATATTGTATGATTATTTTTACCATATGTATTACATGTATAACATATATATTAGATCTTCCTGATAGATTGACCTTTTTAACAACATAAAGTTCCTTTTGTCTCAAGTGATGCTTTTTGTCTAATGGCCACCTTTTCCTTTATTAATGTTTCCCAGCTTCCTTTTAGTTAATGCTTGAATATATATCTTCTTCATTCTCTTATTTTCATACCGTATGTGTGTGTGTGTGTGTGTGTGTGTGTGTGTGTGTGTTGAAAGTGATCAAACGCAGGACCTTGTGTATACTAGACAAGCACTCTACCACTGAACTACATTTCTAACCCTAAACTTTCTGTGACCTTATGTGTGTGTCTCATACACAGAACACCCTTGTTTTTTTTTCTTTAACTTTTGCCTTTTTGCGGGTGTATTTAATCTACTTATAAGTTTAATTTATATTCTTTTTTATTTTAAAGAGAATAAAAAAACCCAAAAATGATACACAATTCCAAAAGAAGATGATAGGAAATTAACAATGGTTGTTATATTGCATATTGTTATCTTCAAAGTAGTTGTTCAGATTACTAGATATATTTATTCTTGACTAATGATTTGGACCCTACTTTTATGTGTATTGGACCCTACTTTTATGTGTATTGGGCATTGATGTATTTTTCTTTGTTAAATGTCTGTTAAATATATTTTGTCATATATTTTTATTTTATTTATTTTTTTGTCATATATTTTAAAATTGAATTGTGTCATCTTATTTATGAGTCATAAGATTTTTTTTTTTTGAGACAGGGTCTTGTGTAGTAGATGCTGGCCTTGAACTTGGTATGTAGCCCAGGCTGGCCTTCAACTCACAGCAATCCTCCTTCCTCAGACTCACAAGTGCTGGGATTATAGGTGTATGTCACCATGCCAGATTAAAGTTACAAACATTTTTATATACTTCTTGGATATAAAGTCTTTGTCAGATATATACTATAATTATTTTTTTCTCATATTTGTGGTTTGCTTTTTAATTTTTTAATGAATTTTCTTTGAAGAACAAAAGTTTAAACTTTATGGGAGGTTGAGGTAGGAAGATCACAAGTTCAGCCCAGCTCAAGCAATTCAGAGAGACCTTGTATTTAAAAAAAAAGTCTGGAGCTATACCTCAGTGTGAAGGCCCTGGGTTTAGTCTCTAGTACCACAAAAGAAAAAAAAAAGTTTAGATTTTTTTTTAACTTTGGTGGTTAATTAATGTTCTTTTTCTAGTTTACTAAGATGGTAACTAAGATCATTAGTTTTAGTGTTTTTTGTTCTTTAGCACAAGCAGTTAAAACGAAATTTCCCTCTCTGCTACAGTCGTTGAATTTGGTACATTTTGATACTGTGTTTTTCATTATCATTAAAATAAAAATGTTTCCTTATTTCCTTTGTGTTTTCTCCCCCATCCATAGGTTGTTCCTGTCCAGATACTTGGGGTTTATCTGAATATTTCAGTGTTGTTTATTTCTAATTTAATTTCTTTATTTTCAGAGAACATACCCTGTAAGATCTCAATTCCTTGGACTATGTAGAGGCTTAGTTTGCGGAGCAGCATTTGGCCTGACACGGTGAATGTTCCATCATTTGGAAAAAAATATGTGGTCTATACTTGTAGAATGTGTTTTCTAGAAAAACCAGTTAGGCTAAGTGACTTTATAGTGTCATTCACATTTATATTTTTCTGATTTTTTTTTTTTCCTACTTGTCTACTTTTTTTTTTGAGAGGGAAATTAAAAAGTTTTAAGTGTAATTATAGATGTTCTTTTTCCTTTCAGTTCCACAAGTTTTGCTTTGTGTAATGTGAAGCTGTGTGTTAGGTACATACATATTTGGGACTATTTTATTCTCTTGAATTGCCTGATCCTTATGATAATATTTGTTAATACTCCTTGATTTAAAGTCTGTTTTTCTTGACATTAATAACTGTGTAAACATTTTAGCTTTATTATGTGTTACTACTACTCACTTGGTCTGTAATTTTCTACCCTTTTATTTTTAGCTATTTGAGTTTTTACATTTAATATACATACATCTCTTGTAGACAGCATATACTAGGTTTTTGCTGTGTTGTTTTACTTGTCCAATGATCTCTGCCTGTAGTTTGAGGTGCGTAATCCGTTTATGTATAATTCAGTACTATTGCTTATATTTAGATTTTCCAACTTGCTGTTTGTTTTTTATTTGTTGTTTGTTTCCTGTTCCTTCTTTTCTGCCTTATTTTGTATCAGTCAAATATTTTAAAGTCTACTCACAGCTAATGATAGTGTCAGGACTTGTATCTAGATGTCTTCCCCAAAGCCTCATGTATTCACAGGTGGAGCTTTTTGGAGGTAGCTGGATCTAGGGTATATGAATATGGATTACCTCACTGGTTATTTAGCATTATTCTAGGCATGTGTGGCACCACCCAAAGGCTTGTAGACTGAATGGGGATTGTAGTGGATTGACAACTGGTGGTCAGCTTATAACCCCCAGTTGAACTGAGTAAGCTTGGTGCTGGGTGTGAGAGGCCCACCTGGGGATTGTTGCCAGCAGCAGAAGAGGCAGAACTGGAGAAGGAAAAGTTACAGCTGTTGGAGGCAGAGAAAGGCTGTTGGAGCTGGTGGAAGCTGTAAGGAGCTGTTGGTTGATTTGGAGGAGCTCATCATGCTAGCTTTCCTGATGAACTTGGCTGTTTTCATCCTCCAAGGAGCTCAGGACCTTGTTGGCACTGAGAATGGCTTTGGTTCACCTTGGAGGAGCTCTGGTCCTCACTTTGAGCGTTGCTTCTGGCTCTGGAGGGGAAGATGGTGCACTGCCGGTCTCCTAGAGAAGCTTCCTGCGTTGGCTTCCCTGATGGGAACTCAGCCGTCTTGATCACTGGAGGAGCTTGGGACCTCACTGTTGCTGAGGATGGCAATGGTACCTTTCAGGAGAGCTCTGGTTCTTCTGGGTGTCACTTCCTGGCTCCAGTGCAGATCCCCCAGCCTGCTAGCACAGATCCTTCATCCTGCTGGCACAGGCTTTCTAGCTTCCACCACAGATGCTTGGGTTTTCCCAGGGCAGATCTGTGAAACAGGCCTGCATGGGACATTGTTATGGGCTCTGGGCCTCCAGTTGGACTCATGGGACGTATTGTTATGAGCTCTAGGTCTTAAGCTGGACTCATTCAAGACATTATCGCAGGATTCAAGCCCTCAGCTGGATTCTTGGTCTAGAGTGTGTAGATAGATTTCCTGCACTCTCTTATATATTGTTCTTTGGGTGACTATTATAAATAATCATATAAAATATGTATCCTGTATAATATTGTTTTCCCTTGCAAAATAACCCCCAAACCATAACAGGGATAAAAAGCAAAGGAGGACTGCTGCTTGCTGTTTCCTGCCTGCCTTACTCTGGACTGTTTCTCCTTTGCACCTGCTTTGCAGTGCTACCTTGCTTGTGAGCCAGCCAGCTATGGACTGAAACCTCTACACACTATGAGCTGCAATAAGCCTTTCGTCCTTCAACTTGTAGGTATTTTGTCCCAGCGATGAGAGCAGAGTTAAGTAGCTAAGACAGATAGAATGGTAGCTCTTCTACTGTTTTTAAGCATTTCCTCTGGGTATGGCAATATGCATCTTTAACATATCCAAATCTACCTATGGTTGATACTAAGTAATTTTTGTAAAACATGGGAAGGCAGCTATGCTCACCACTATACCACCAATGCCTGGCTGTAAAACATGGGAACTTCACAGTTATATGTCTGGCAAATTTCAAGTGGGTGTGATAAGAATATGGTGAATGTTTAAATAAAAAAAATTTATTAAAGTAAAAGATACATTGCCAGCAACCCTCCTCAGAATACTCCTGGTGCTTCTAACACACTTATTCTATCATTCTGGTCACTTTCTGAACTAACTCTGGAAGACCTCTTTTGCGAGCATCTTTAGTTGCACTGTTGTGGCTGCCTCAGGAGTTTGGACAGAGTTGACACAGTTTTTCACCATTTCATTGTCCTCTAACTAAGAATTTCCTGCTTCAGAGTTCTCACTGCTTTTCTATCTCTGCATTGTGTTCTCTGAACCTGTAGCTGGGAGGCTAGTGTTTTTCACTCATTTTCTGTGACTTTCTCCAGGGTAGCCAGATAGTACATTGCTTCATGGATCAATCCCAGTGTCACACACTCTGGGTCTAGCCACCTCTGAAAAACCCCAGCTTTGACTACATGAGGTGGTAGAGGGATATCTAGATAGAAGCCATCACAATTGGGAAATTTTCACCATTGTCTTTTTTTCTCAAGTAATATCATTTCTTTTCTATTAAGTTTATTGGTTGTAGTTTACATATACATAATCATCACATTCATCATAGGGAATCTGTACCTGTACTCAAGATATATTGATTCCTTTTTTTCCCTATTCCCCTCCCCTCCCTTCAGCCCTTCTTCCTGTCCTTATTTACAAAGCTTTGTTTCCATTTTATCCTTTTTTCCCTCATTTTTTCTTTTCCTTTCCTTCTTTTCTGCCTTTCCCCTCTCTAGTTCCCCTTTCCTTTAGAACAGTTTTTTCCTGTTTCATGGTTTCTGTTATACATTTTGGTTATTTACACTTGCAGTTTCTTACACAAGAGACAGTGGCAATATTTGTGCATGTATGTCCAATGAGTATGGTTTCAAAGGGTATCCATTTAGCTATAAATGTCTCAAGTTTATCCTTCTTTATGGCTGAGTAGTACTCTATTGTATAAAAATACATTTGTTTTGTCCATTTATTAATTGTTGAACATTTGGGTTATTTCCAAGATTTAGCTATTACAAACTGCTTTTGTAAACATGGGTGGGCATATATCACTGGTATAATGCTTTTAATTCTTTTGGGAAGAGACACAGAAAGGAAATAGCTGGGTCAAATGGGACCTTTAGTCCTAGTTTTTTGAAGAATCTCCACTCTGATTCCACAGTAGTTGTACCAGTCTACACTCCCACCAACAGTGGAGAAGTGTTCCTTTTTTTCCTCAGCCCTGCCAGCATTTGTTATTGATTGACTCCTTGATAATAATTAATTCTTTCTGGAGTGAGATAGAATTTCAGTGTTGTTTTAATTTGCAACTCTCAAATGATCAGTGAGGTTGAACATTTTTTTACATATTTGTTTGCTGTGTACTTCTTTATCTGAGAAGTGTGTATTCATCTCAGGTGCCCATTTTTGGATTGGGTCTTTAAATTTGCGGGGGGGTTCTGATTTTTTTCAATTCTTTATATGTTCTAGATTTTAGTTCTTTGTCTGAGGAACAATTGGCTAAAACTTTTACCTGCTCTAGGTTGTCTCTTCACTTTTGATTATTTCTTTGCTATGCAAAAGCTTTTCAAGAAGATGAGATCTGATTAATAAGATGAGATGTTGATTCTTCATAATATTTCCTGTGCAGTTGGGATTTTCTTCATTAAATCTTTGCCTACACCTATGCCTTCAAGAGTTCTACTTATTCTCTCTTCTAGTAGATTTAGTTTTTCTGTTTTAATGTTCTGATCTTTGATCCACTTCTATTTTAATTTAGTGTATTGTGATAGATACAGGTCTAGTTTTAGTGTTTGGCATATGGAAAGCTAGTATTTCCAGCACCATTTGTTAAAGAGGCTATCTTTCTTCCAGTGAATGTGTTTGGGCTCTTTAACAAAGATACGTTGGTGGAATTTGTTTAGAGTTGTTTGTGCATCTTCTAATCTGTTCCATTGATCCTCAGGTCTATTTTTTTGTTTTGTTTTTTTTTTTTCAGTATCATGCTATTTTTTATCACATTAGCTTTGGAGTGTAGTTTCAAGTCAGAGATTGTGATGCCCCTGCCTTGCCTTTGATGCCTGGAATTGCCTTTGCTGTTCTAGGTCTCTTATGCTTCTAAATGAATTTTAGGATTGTTTTCTCTAATTCTGTGAGATAAACTGTTGGAATTTTTATCAAAACTGCATTAAACATGTATAATAATTTTGGAAGTATGGCAATTTTCACTATGTTGTGTCTTCCTACCCAAGAGCAAGGGATATCTTTCCATTTTTCTGATATCCTGTTCGATCTCCTTTTTACAGAGCACTGTAGTTTTCAATGTAGAGGTCTTTTACCTTTTTTTTGTTAGATTGAGTCCTCAGTATTTCATGTTTTTTGGGGGATACTATGGTGAAAAGGTATTGTTTCCCTGATTTCTCTCTCAATGAGTTTGTTATTCATGTAGAGGAAGGGTATTGATCTTTGAGTGTTGATTTTGCATCCAGCTATGGTAATGAATTTGGCTCTTTTAGTGGAGTTTTTGGGGTCTTCTATGTAGAGTAAACTTCTTTCTTTCCTATTCTTATTCCTTTTCTTTCTCTTGTCTAATTGATCTGGCTAATGTTTTGAGAAGTATATTGAATAAAAGTGGTGACAGTGGACATCCCTACCTTTTTTTCTGATTTTAAAGTGAAAGCTTTCACTTTGTGTCCATTTAATATGACGTTGGCTATTAATTTGTCATGGATGGATTTTATCAGATTTGATAAAGACCATCTGTTCCATCTTGAATGGGGGTTAGACTTTGTCAGACACTTTTTCTGCCTGTATTAGATGTATTACAGTTTTTGTCTTTTGTTCTGTTAGTGTGGTATATTACATTTATTGATTTGTGTATGTTGAAACATCCCTGCATCCCTGAGATGAATCCTACTTGGGGATGGTATATAATCTTCTTGATGTTTTGCTGCATTCTGTTTACCAGTGTCTTATGGAGGATTTCTGTATCTATAACTATCAGGGAAATTGACCTGTAGTTCTCTTTTTTGTTTGTATTCCTTTCTGGTTTGGGTATCAGGGTAATGCTTGCTTTCAGGAATGAATTTGGGAGTATTGCTTCCCTTTCAGCTTCATTAAGGATAGAAATTGTGGCTTTATGCCTTCTCTTTTATTGTTGTGGAATTTAGCTGTGAATCCATCAGAGCCTTACCTTTTCTTTCTTGGTGGGCTTTTAGTTATGTTTTTACTTTCATTGACTGATATTATTTTATTTAGAATTTTTATATCTTCTTGATTGAGCTTTGGTAATTCATATGTTTCTAGGAATATGTCTATTTCTTCTATGTTTTCCATCTTTTGGACTACAAGTTCTCAAAGTAGGTATTAATCTTCTGGATTTCTGCAGGATTTGTTGTGATTTCCAAACCCTTTTCATTCCTAATTGTATGAATTTGACCTTTTCTTTCCTTTTTTTTGATGACATTGGCTAAAAGTTTGTCAATTTTATTTAATCTTCCATAGAACCAATGCTTCAATTCATTGATTCTTTGTATTATTTTTTAGTCTTCATTGCATTATTTTCTATTGTAATCTTTATAATTTCCTCCCTCCTATGAGCTTTGAGCTTGACTTGCTGCTCTTTTTCTAGAAGCTTGAGGTTTAACATTAGGTTGTTTATTTGAGATTGCTCTGTTTCTCTCATAGGGGAATTCACTGCTATCAATTTCCCTTTTAGGCCTGCTTTCATTGTTTCCCATAAGTTCAGGTTTGTTATATTGGCATTATTTGTTGTAGAAACTAATTTCTTCTATAATTTAATCTGTGACCTATTGGTTGTTTAAGAGGGTATTATTTAATCTATGTTTTCATGACTTTCTTGTGCTTTCTTTTGCCATTGTTTTGCAGTTTCGTTGTACTGTGATCGAATAATATGCATGGCATAATTTAAATTCCTTTGCATTTACTTAAGCATATTCTATGGGCTAGTTTCTGGTCTGTTTTGGAGAATATCCTGTGTGCAGCTGAGAAGAATGTGTGTTTGATGTTGTAGGTTAGAACACTATATGTAGTCCATTTGTTCAAAAGTTTGGTTGAGTTCTAATATTTCATTGTTGATATTCTTTTTCTCTAGTTCAGCTGTCTATTTGTGACAGTGGGGTATTGAGTTCCCCCAATATAACTGTATTAGTACTTATTTGATTTTTTTGTGTCCATTAGTATTTATTTTATATAGTTGGGTAAGTGGGTATTTGGTGCATATAAATGTATGATAGTTATCTCTTCCTCTTGGAGTATTCCCTTAACAAGTATGTAGTGATGACCTTCTTTGGCTCTCTTCATTACTCTTGGTTTGAAATCCACTTTGTCTGCAAATGGAGTAGTTACCCATGCTTTTTTTCTGGGTTACTGTCACATAGAGTATTGTTTTTCATCCTTTGACTTTCTGTGTATGAATTAGTTTTTGACTTAAATATGTTTCTTATGTGAAGCATATTATTAGATCTTGCTTTTTGATCCATTCTGCCAGGGTGTTTCTTTTGATTAGTGAATTGAGAGCATTGACATTGATGGTTATAACTGATATGTATTACTTATCCTTGTCAGGTAATTTTCCTGTTGTTGGCTGCATTTTGTTCCCCTCTCTGTTTAATTGCTTTCCTTGCCTGGTGGATTCACTCTGTTGTGGTTCATGCAGTTGTAATCCTTATTATTTCTTTCTGGAATATCCTTCAGAACATTTGGGAGTGCTGGTTTCATGGTTATGAATTTCCTCATATGTTCTTTGTCTTCAGAATATCTGTGTGTGTGTGTGTGTGTGTGTGTGTGTGTCTGTCTGTCTGTCTGTGTGTCTGTCTGAGACAGGGTTTCACTATGCAGTTCAGGCTGGCTTTGAAATCACTTTGTAGCCCATCCTGGCCTCAAATTTGAGACAGTCCTCATGCCTCACCCTCCTGAGTGCTGAGATTATAGGCATGTGCCACCATACCCGGCAGAAGTATCTTATTTCTCCATCAGTTTTAAGAAATTCTTTTTTTTTTTTCCTTGTTGGCCCCTCTCCAAGATGGCTACTAGCCCATTGCCCTCTCCTGGGGGATGTCTGAACCTCAGTCACTCACCAGGCACTACAGTCTGCTGTGTCCATTGCTTTATTCTGGTACATTTCTCTGTGGAGGAATCAAACTCATGACCTCCTGCTTGGCACACAGGCACTGTGCTGCTGAGCTATATCCCAGGTATCTCCATGAGTTTTGAAAGATAGCTTTGCAGGGTACATCATTCTGGATTGGAGGCTATTTTTGTTTAGAGCTTGAAATACTTCGCTGTAAGCTCTCCTTGACTTGAGGGTTTGTGTTGAGAAGTTTGCTGTGATTTTGATGGGCTTTCCAGTATAGGTGATTTATCTTTTCTCTAACATCTTTTAATATTCTGTTCTTGTGTTGAATTCCTGGGATCTTGACTATAATATGCCTTGGTGCAGATTTTTTTATCATGGCTAATTGGAGTTCTATATGCCTCTATTATGGTATGTAAAATTCTTTTTCCTTCTTGGGAAATTTTCTGCCATGTCATCTGTGAACAGTTTTTTTTAATGTCATTTGTGCTCTCTCCTGCTTTTTTCATTGACTCCAATCAATCTTATATTATTCTCCTTTGCAGTATCTAGCAGCTGCTAAATTGATTTCTTGTGATCTCTTACTATTTTTAGGAAATCTTCCTTTTCATGATCACTAACCACAATCACAATCCTGTTTTTCATATCTGAAATTGTTTCCTCACATTTGCTCGTTCTGCTGCGTATACTTTTAGTGGAATTTTTAATCTCCTGAATATCTGTTTGAAGCCATAGATTTCTTTCCTATATTGGGCCTTCATGATTTCCATCATTTTCCTAACCTTTATTTTTTAATCTGTATTTGCTTTATAGTCACTAAGCATGCCTTTCGTTATGGACACCATCTTTATAGTTTTCTGAGAAATTATTTCTGAATTGATTTTTTGTAGAGCCTCATTCATCTGTTTTGTTACATCCACTGTTACCACTATAGAGAGTCCCAGGCAGGTGGCTTTTGGATTTTTCTACCTCATTTCCCATTGGCTTTGCCTTTGGTGAGCTGGGCATCTGGGGTTGCATCTTATTTAAGTGTTTTTATTTTTTATTTTTTTAGTTTAATTTCTGGATTGATGCTTATAAATTGCTCATATTTAGAGCTTTTAATAAATGACCACTTTTCAGAAGTGTCTTCTAGATGTAGCTGCCTTTTGGGTTTTGAGCCTGTTGTAAGATCCTACCTCTTGAATTTACTGGGGATGAGAATATGCTGCCTCTCTAGCCCAGCCCCTTGTTCTTTGGCCCTGGCCTATACTATTTTTATGAGCCTTAGACAATCTTAGTTTTGGCATACCAGAAGGAACAACTAATTAGAACAGTTATATCACTTTGGCTAACATGGTACAGTCAACAATAACAATAGCATCAAACACAGTCCAGAAAATGACAAAATGAGGTAAGTATTAATTTTCCACCTTTAATTGTATATACTAGATTTGTGTTATATAATAAAATCTAAAACAAACCAGAAAATTGTATTTAGTAAATAAGCCCTCAATACTACAATTTTACCCTCGGGGGAAAAGATTTAAAAGGGGTAAGGTAGGGGAATAGAGAAATAGGAGGAGGAGGAGGAGGAGGAGGAGGAAGAGGAGGAAGGGGAGGGGGAGGAGG